>NW_009940423.1:0-28518 GCF_000696875.1 Nestor notabilis | reverse complement strand
GAATCCCTAGAATACACTAAAGTGTATGCCTGCTGATCTCCCTCTTCTCAGTTATAAAGCTAGAGAAATACACCACAACCAAACCAGTCTTGGTTGGTGAGAACAAAGTTGTCAGCCTAGGTTACAACATAACAAAGGTGACCTGTTCTCACATTTACTTGGTCAACATCAGTTAAATTGCTAAAGACCAAAGAAGCAAATGAAATTCCAGGATCTCAACATTCGGGCAGAGCTTACCACACATTTATAACATGGATGTTACTACAAAGATCCAAAAATGCACAGTACAAGCCATAGCAAACTGAAGTTAATTACTGAATTCTCTTGTTATAACAGATGACACATCACAAGCATTTTGCTTACTTGCTCTAGAAAAACAGAAGTTCCTCAAATGCTCTTTAAATATAGGTTTAAGAAAAAGTGCTGCAAAAGTCAGGTGTTTGGAATACTACCAAAATGATTGAAACATGTTATTTATACCTGGTGTACATTCATCCCATTGCTGTTCATGAAAACTAAATATCTTGAAAATACAAGCTTAAGTAAAGCAGTTTGCAAACACCTTTTTCATAAGCTTTTATATTTACATGTTTTTAAAATGTTAACAAAATTCTTTAGTAGGATTAAAACCCAACCACTTAAGGGGCACATATGAGCACAAACTGGCAATAGACAAAGGGGCTCTCCACCCTGGGTTCATACCACCCATGCACATTAATGTATTAGCCAGAACTAGGAACAGGAAAAAAACCCAAACCATCACCCTGGCATGTAAGGGCAGAGTGTTTTCAGAAGAGCCTTCCTTACCATAATCTCTTAGAAGGGCCTGTGCTGGTCTCTCGCTATCTGGTGTTGTGGGCTCTGTACTGCCTCCACTTGCAGTGCTAATGCCACTGTTAGTACGACTGTGACTTTTGAAGAGGTTATTTTCACCACCATTCTGCAAATTGAAAGTGAGTTTTGAGAGATGAGAAGATTTTTCTGAGGAGAGATGTTCTCAGATACAAGGGAGAAAAAAAAGTGATCAAGATGCTAACTGAGCACATTACAACAGCAGGTAAGTAATGCATTCTTTTGGTTATTTCATAAACCAAAAATACTTACCGTTTCCATCTGACAGCCAATGGCTTCTAACAGTGCTGAATCCTGAACAATATTTAACATTGCACCTGAAGAATCAGAGATAAGAAGGTAACTAAAGACTGCAGTAGAATATTTGCTGCTAAAATTTACAAAGTGCTGAAGATCTAACATACAGGATTGCCATCCTTGTTCATAAAAACTCTGTGTAAGATTCTTATAAAACATGGGATTTGCTTCAGGCTTAGCCATTTGAAGCAGATGAGAGCTGAGGTAGAGTGCTTTCAGCTATTTTAAAAATGCTTTGAACATAGGCCTTTCAAGTTCCTCAGTTCAGAAGGATTTTGGTTTCACAGACGGGTTGATATCGTTCCTTGACTGATACCGTTCCTTGTCTCCTATCAGGCTACGCTCATTTAAAAACTCAGGTTATATTTAAGGACATCTACTTATTCTGTGAATATAAGAACAGTATTTGTTAGATAACCAAGTGCTGAAGTGAGCTGTGTAGTGCAAAGCCACCTCCAGGGTTACACAGTGCTGGCCTTGTCTAAGTTCTTGCCTGGCACCAAGAGACTCCCTTCCCCAGTCTGGCCATTAGGATCACTCTGAAACCATAAATACCTTCCTTCATCCCTTCACCAGCCCTGGTCCCAAAGCATTCTTCCAGCTATTCCCTTCTAGTCTTCCACTAGTAAAAGAACTATTTCAGTCACTGCAAAGAAACTTCTCAAAAGTCTTTGCAGACTGTATTTGTTTCCCTTCACTTCTTTCACCATGCCATTTTCTTGCCCTCCCCTATTAATCAGGTAGGGTCTCCATATCCCAGAACAAGGCAGACATCTCCCATTGCAGTATAAATCTGTTCCCTTTTTAACCAGACAAAAGGAAAGTGGTATTGTAACTACTGAAGGACAAGAACAGCATTACGTGGAAAAAGGCACTTCCAAAGAGAGAAAAATAAGGGGAGGGGGGAGAATAAAAGACAAGTATATTTTTGCCTTAAAATATATTTAGCCTCACAGATTATGCACTATTCAAGTTTTCGGCTTCTACTTACTTTCTGAGTATTCATAATAATAATAATACACTCATTACCTCAAAGGAAAGTTTGGTGCCAAACCACAGTGCCTCTCCAGACTCTGTGCCAAAGCTGTTCTCTGAGGATTTACACAGCGCTAAACAAATGTCATCTGTATTTTGCCAGTGCTGGACCACTGGTCACTCAGTTATTCAGTTTGTTTCTAGGCATAAGCATGCCAAAACCTAAAATGTTCCCTGTAACCCATTAGTCAAGAATCCTTCTCACTCAATATTAAACTAACATTTTTTTCTATTTCTATTCCTATTTCTGACTGACTTTTCCTGCTAGAATGTCCTTCACTTCCACCTCTATTTTTCAAGTTCTTTTCTACATTTGTAAAGGGAGAGATTACTTTAACAAAAATCTGAGGCTTTTCAAGATGTTTTCATCATATGAGAGAGATTATACAGATGACAGCCTGCCAGGAATTCCACCTTTTTTCTTGCATAGCAACACATGACTAATAACCCATATTATTCCAGGACAGATTAAGACAGACACTTCTATAACACAGTTAATAAATACAAAGTTGAAATAACCTAGGATCATTTGAGTGTTGTTGGGATCTGTTTCCGTTTGCAAAGCTCCTATAAGTATATTCACAAGCCTCAGCTTCAAGGAAAGGAAGGTTACTGGCTTATCGTATGCCGAGCTGTCATCATTGCTGAATTTCCCTTCCAGGACAACCTGAAGGAAAAAAATACATGTATTTCATTATCAATTAGAGATCTCACCAGCATGGTATTGGTTTCAAAAGTCAGTATTGACAGCACACTTGTAATAGTCTTACTGCTACAGACTTACTATGAGAGTTTCACTGCTAAACAGAAGACCAAACACAACCCACAGGTCACCCAACTCCCACCCCAAAACAACCAGGAAAACAGAAGTGGAAATGCAAAACTAAGTATTAAGTTTACTACCTCAGACTTTATGGTTCCAAAATGATGAGGGAGAGGCAAGAGAGACAGCAAGATGTTAATCGAAGCTCTTCTTAGCTCTGTGGGGTTTACATAGATTTTAAACTTTGAGAGTTCTCTGCAAATCAAAGCATTGCACAGTTAATCAACTTTTCACAGGAATCTGGAGCCAAAACTAATTAAGTTAAAATTAAACATACAGCCACCTTGTGGTCTTAAATAATTTGCAGTAAATAATGTAGCTATTTCTTTCTAGGCTCAAGGTTCTTATTTCTTTTTTAAGCTGCAGCAGTAACACAATGAATTCATGAAGGAAGCATCACTTGCTAAGGATTCTGTAGCCCATATAAAGGCAATGAGCTGATGGAAGTATCATTTGTATACTGCATCTTCAAATCAGGAAGTTTTAGTCATGAGCCTCCACTGGCTTATTACAACTGAAACCCACCCAGGCTCATCAGAGATCCTCAAAATATGCTCACATGCATTCTGCATAAAACACAACCTGCTTAGCAAAGAGCTATTCTCAGTAGCCACCAGCAAATTCTTCTACTTACAAGACCTATCCAAAAGAAGCAGTGGCTCAGATTTAAAGCCAGAAGATAAATATTTCATGCATGAATTCAAAGTGAAATGCAGTACCAAGACACAAAACATACGCTGAAGAACGCATGCACAGAGTAGTATTAAACTACTTAGCAAGATGTCCAGAAATCTATACAGCTGTGCAAATGATGTATCTTTTGTTTTAAGAACCTACTCCACTTTCACCAGCCAGTCTAAATAATCAATTTTTCTATTTAATGATGTGTAAGATTACCCTCTTAATGAATTCACTGCAGCAACAGCCACTAATAGATACCCTGTGAAATTTTACTTAAAAATCAGTAGATTTTCAATATATTTGAGCTAAATCACTCATTTTCCCTATTCTTGCAGATACTGCTTTCCATAATGGAATATCTAGCTAACACAACGCACATATTTCATGTAAAATAAGTACTATTGCTTTAAAGACAATTGCATTACATAAAATAGAAAATTGGAGCTTATGAAGTGTATTATTATCACCATCAAATACATACACACTACAGGGCCCACATTGCAGAGTTCTTCCAGTGAGAACTACTGACAGAAACCCCTGAAGATAAAGCACTTCCCCACATTTCTGATGATGTTTATATGGAAATAGCAATTTACCTGTCAGGTAAAATAGTTTCAAGAGCCGAAATGAAATAGGGAACCACGACATCGATCCCTTTCAGGTCACAGCAGAACAAAGGAGGGGAGTTTAGAATAACACTGGCAAGAACGGGGTGGCAAACGAAATCTGCTATCTGCAAACCCTGAATTAAAAGCATGTAAAATCTGACAAAGAAAGATAAGATTAAATTATTTGCACATAAGAAGCATCAGCATCTCACATGAACATGAATGTGCAGCCACTATTTGATCTTTTCTATATAAAATAGTTCAAAGTCAGAGCTAGGAAATGTTTCTATGAGCATCCCCCCAAGATACTTCAGCACAGGCAAACACACTAACGAGCTTAACAAAAACCCCTCACACATCACATGTATTTCATGTGAAAAGCCAGTGTAGCAGTTTTACTGAAAGCTCTAACTTGTTGCTACACAGACTGGGAGCTGTGCAAATACCACCTGGATGGTTACTAACAGCACTTGGACCACGTGCTCTCCCACTACTCCCTTCCCCACGTAAAATCAAGGTCTCACTCCCATCCTTAACTCCCCAACACAAGAAAAATACTGTGAAATCTTTGGTGGGGGGAATGGGACAGGAAACACTGATCTACAGTTTGGAAAATGAGACCAATCATAACCATCAAAACCAGTTCAAATGAAAAAGCTGGGGGCAGGAACCTAGCTGGCCATCATCCTGAGCAGTTAGTTTCTTTTGCAGTTTCTTGTTAGAGAATACTTATATCCCCTTTATTCTGTTTTTTCAAAAGGCTTGCAAACACAGAGGAATCTGACTGAGTGGGTACAAGAAACACAAACTATCTATAAAAGAAACACTACAGCACGTACGAAATAAAACAGTTCAGTCTGCCAGGAAATTTTGATGTCATCTGGGACTAATATACCTGAACAGTTTGAGACAATCATGATTTGAAGGTGATTCTCTGCCTCTAGCTTTTGCTATTACACTTTTAAACAAAAATTTGGGAAAAAGGTACACTATGATAGGCAAGATTGCCTTATTTTATGAGAAATAAAACTGAGATGTCGTTGAGAACCCAACTGTTTCAAAAAGGGGAATACTAGAGCATTTCTACATTGAAAGAAAAAAAACCTCCCACCACAAACATTCTATCCCAGTGTTGTGATGACAAGGTAGCACCCTTCATAGTCTAATAAAGTATACAACATCTTATGTCTGCCCACTGATTTTTTTCCATCAGCATTCAGTGACAAAGAAAAAGAAGAATACAAGAAGCATAAAAATATCAAAACGAGGATGTCCCTTCCAGCTGGGAGGCATTTTGGAGGACTTCCCTTCAACTGGAACTGGAAGAACACCCAATGAAAACCAGCCCCATGAGAAGACTAGGTCTAGCAAGGGATCCCCACCTACAGCATCTGAAGGCTAACCAAGGTTTTTGAATTGGCAACCCAGGATTTAGTCAGCAATTGAACACTATTCACTGTGAATTTGCACCATAAAGTTAAACCAACAAAGCAACTGGAAGACAGGTTAGTACCGGGATAGGTAAGCTGGTAATATTTCCTCCCCAGTCTTCTTGCTACAAAATATCCTACACAGTGTCCCGCATGCCTCTGCCCTTCCTGCTTCATAGTTGTCTGGGAATTCACTCGCGTCAAACATGGGGTTGGAAGCCATTGTGTCTGTGGACATTTGAGATCCTTTCCGGCGGAACTCCACGCTAGCTTGAGTTGCTATAGCTGGGAAGAGAAAAAACAGTGTTTCACTGTGTTTGTTAACACATAGAAAAGGCTCATGGGATCCTGGACACAAAGATCAAGTCAAATTTAGTAGTTATCATGAAGCTGTTAGTTCACTGCATTTGAGCCAGTGCCTCTGTTTAGAAAGTATCTGTGGGTGTAACTAACTTTTTGTCTTTGTAAGGATGACAACTGACCTTTGTATTCTAGAGCCTATTCCAACTTCCTCCTGGGAAGAGTACACTTCTATCCAATATTAGCTTCCTACTCTCTCTGAAGGACAAGGATCTTCCCTCACCTAGTTCTTATCTCCAGGAAACTGAAGTACCATCTTGCCTTGCTGCCTTAAAACACTGAAGAACATTTACATGGTGATACTACTGACACTTCCAAGCAAGTGCTTGATTTTCAGCTGGCCAAGTTATGCTGCTCTGAACATCAAGATGCTTGGATCCAATTTTGTTTTGTAAACATACTTGTTAAAAATAAACACATTATAGGGACTCATTTCAGAAGGAGCAGTTTGCTGAATCCCACTCTCCTGATTTGGCCCATCTCCTCACATGACCACTGAAATAGCCAAATGAATTTGAGGCGAGGCAGTCTCCAGATGGCCTTTGCCAGGGATGCTGGCCCTCTCTTTCTTCCTGTCCCACAACAGGCTCCACAAAGCCTCCTGGGAGCCCACTGTTATCTACATGGGACATGGTGCTGCCAGCCCAAGCCAGTTAAATTCACATCTTTCTAGTGAGATTCCTGGTCTCCTTTTCATGCATCAGTATCACATGCATATGACACAGGAGGCTACTCGATCTGCTGGCTTCCTTCTGTTGCCTTTCTTCCAGGATGACAACAACAACCAGGTATACTGCTCTCAGTGTCATCTTTTGTTTTCCCCCCATTTTTTCCCATGGACAACTTCACTCTTGGGTTACTAATGGCAGGAAGAGCACGTTCCTTCTTGTTTTTGGCTAAGACTATATTGATTGTCAAACTTTTACAAACTACAAAACCAAACGGTAGATAATGTTTGCTCCTAAAAGAATCAGGCCAATGTAGTTCTACCAGTAGCAAAGGTCTTCCTCTGTCTCAAGCCTCACACACTGAGGAACATCCAGTTCCCAATCAGTCTTGCAAACAAGTGCACATTAACACTTCGACTTGTTAGCTTATGGTTAGGGGTTTTGTTTGTTTGTTTTTAAAGAAAACATCCTAATGACAAGTGTCTGCTCTCATTTTTTGTCTTTAAATTCATTGTTTAACCTACTGTTACCTTACAAATTTTCATGACATAAGTAGCAAATAAGTACAAATCTTTATGTATCTTCCCATGAGCCATTTTTTGTCCTGTATAAGCTATCCAGCAATATATTGTAGTTGGAAAAAAACACTACATGCACAATGCATACAAATCAAACACTAGGTCTGTAAAATAAGCTTTAAGTAAAAAAAACATGGTTAGTGCAAAGTCCTGAAACTCATGACATGATCACAGACTAAAGTACAGAAAAGATGGGACTGATTCAGGCAGATTAATTTGCTTTTGCCAACAATCCTCCCCATTCAAAAACACACACAAAAAAAATTACTTGTCTTTTTCCAAGTAAAAGTGCAAAAGCTACAAGAGACAATGGGAATGAATTTACAAATAAAATATGGGATAATGGAAAAAGAAAAGCATGACCGCAATTAAGGAAAAGCTACTGGTTCCTACTTACAAGATTTATAAGAAAGAAGAATTTGGATAAAAGATGCTGCAAGATAATAGAAATAAAATGGAAACAAATCAAAGGACAGCAGTAGTTATAAAATACTTTTAAGATGGTGAAATCGTAATATAAGTTAAGAAGCTTTTAGCTTTTTTAAAAAATAGATTAAAAGCTTTATGATACAGCAAGCTCGTTAAACACATAGGAAATTGGCATTCAGGTCCAAAATTATGGTTTTGAAAGTACCATGCAAAACAATGAACAAAAAGTTACAAAATACTAATAAGGTTTAGAGCTGTTCACACCAATGTACATCAGTTCCTCAAACAGATGCATTAACCCTTCCCAGCTCAAGTACACTTCCGTATGCTGCACTGTACCTGGAGTACACACCAGGTTATCCTAAGGCTCTGTGATTTGGGGTACAATGTCTTGTAGGGGGAAGGTTACTTACCTGCAGAGTCTCCTCACAGCAATACTCCTGCTTCCAAACCATAAGTTCCTGAAGGTATTACAGCTCTGGCTTCCCTAAGCCAAGCTGCTATCAACCAGTATACCTGAGCACGCCTCCCCTGACCACCAGCCCAAACAACAACCTTCCAAAGCAGAAATAAAGGCAGAGCAATACCAAAAATACCAACACCTCAAAACCAATCTCCAGAGAAAGGAAAGAGGAAAGACTCCAGTAGCCAGGGACCAGGAGAGAATGCCACCATCTTGTAAGAGTGGCTGCTGTGAATGTGCAGGGTCAGATCAAGATGTGTGACCAAGTCTCTCAGCGATGCTCAAAGACATCCCTAATCAGGGCTTCTTGAAGTTTGCTCCTAGAGCTCCAGAAACATTCTTTAGGCTCTTAGTATTGATGACAGTAGGGCCAGAAGAGGTGAGGGTAAAACTATACCCACTGCCAACAGTACCAGCAACCCGCCTAGGCCAAGCTCCCTCAGCTGCTATAAACCACACCACTGGCAGGCTCACGACCATCTGCTTTTGGTACAAGGATTAAGAGTGAGGCCACCAGATTGGAAGATTCAGTTCCTAAAATGCAAAGCAGGGTCAAGTAGAGCCAGTTTGGCTACCCTTCTACCCATCCAGGTATTTTTCATCTCAGAACTCCAAAAAGCTGCACATTTTTTCCACCAGTCATTTTTCCTGACTTCCTTCCTGGAGGTTAAAGAGTTCAAGAAGTAAGATATGTGAAACTCCAGCACAAGGAAAAAGCAAGAATAGAGAGGTACTCATTCACACTGGCCTTGATTAGCTGCTCCTTGCTTCCTAAAGCTCATCAAAAAGACTTGTGTCTTAAGATGGGAGAAGGATGATGTGCTGGTCCCTGTGAATCAGCAGGGTTGATTTCAAAGAATTGAACTAAATTCTGAACTAGAACATGAGACTGCAGCTTGTCTGCAGCATTACTTGTTAAGCACTCGCATGTAGCTCATGAATACTTCTTTAAAAATCATGTCATATGAGTTCTCATTGAGAATGAGATATAACAGTAGAGGAGTAAGAAACACACACTAGAAAAAGGAGCATTCCAGAAAGGCATCCCAAGGCAGGAGATCTCTCTCTGCAGGACCAAGGAGCAATCTATTTCCAAAGTGGTCCTCAGTCCTACAGCCAGGCACAGAACAGAGAAATCATACTGGAGAACTCTGAGAGAAGAAATCCTGAACTGCAGCATTGAAACAAACTGAATATTAGAAGGGTTTAAAGCTGTTGAGATCTTACACAGCTGCAGTCCTACTACAGAAAAATAGTGAGTGTGGGCCAGTGGAAGACAATACTACATAGCAAAGCTGATTCTAAGTGCAGACACTTCCCAAACATAAAATATTTAAAGCATCCATAAAAATAATAGTGCTTCCTGAAGCTAATGCGAAGGTTATCAACAGCAGTATCAAACATGGTAAGAATATTCAAGCTACTGGCAAAAAGCTTTACTGTACCAGGCTACAAAGGGTAGCAGATGGCCCATGATACACAGGTACAGCAAACGTGCTGCCAAAAAGCAGCAGCTTTATTTTTGGCCTAAGGGTTAGGGACTGTGGCACCTAACTGTCCTCTGCTGCCCTCTTTCTGCAAGCCACATCTCAAGTGGGTTAACACAAGCAGAGGCTGGCAGATGGGCACAAATGCAGGTCTGATAATTACTGATGGGCCCCACTTGTGTGACAGAGGGGGACCAGAGCACACAACCCTCCTGAGCCACCTCATTCAGCCTCATTCAGGCTTTGTGAATTAAACTCACAGAAGCTTTTCAGTTTGGACTTAAACCTGATTTCAAAGACACTGATACTTTGAGTCAACAAAAACCACAGGAGCCATTTACAAATCTTGCTTCATTTTCCCGCCTAAAGCAGGGATGGTGCAAAAGGATTTATCCAAAAGGATAAATCAGGCAATCAGATTTTGGTGTCTTTGGAAACTCTGTAGAGAGTTTCAGCAATATGGGTTTATCTTCATTTTGTTCTCCTTACAGCCTACCATGGCATTCTGTGACCAGTACTTTACACAGTGGGAAGAATGCATTTGGCATCCTGGGAAGGCAGAAAAGGTTTCACTAAATTCCCTAAGTTAATTCTGTCTTCCAAATAGCAAGAAAAGGACATAATACAGGGTTTTCTGGGTCTCCACCACCAATTGCCTCAGGTCCACTGCACCTAATAAATGGTAGATCCTGTGACATGCAAAGACTGGTCTCACCAGGGACAGATCTGAACAGGGTGGAGGAGGAAGAGAATCAAGTAATTTCTAAATAGGTGTTTCTAGTGTTCATAAAGCTATTAAGTCCCTCTCTAGCAACATGACCATTTTCTGACTGCTGTTAGGTAGGTATACATGACTATAAGGCCCTGGAATCCATTCAAGGAAGTCAATCACTTTGATTTAGGATAACTGTACTTCTGCTACAGTCACACCATCTGTTTACAGCTGACACTGTTGCATAAGCAGCATCTCTGCTGAGATCCTTTTCAGGTTAAGCACTTCAATAAAATTGCTCAAGATACAGGTTATGTCAAAATTAAAATGATCCAGTCAAATCTGAAAAGCATTAATACAGAAACACATTAGGAGCCCATGCAACTGAACACAGCATCAAATGATGCCTTACTCCTTCCTAAGTGCAGCTATTGCTCTAGTAATGTATCATGGGCTTTTTACAGAGGGACTTGAACCTCCTACCACAGAAATCCACAACTGAACACTTTCAGAAATGATGTCATCCATACCTAAAAATACCTTTAACAGATACCAAATCCTAAATCCATCGCCTCCACACAGGGATTTGTGACACAATAAACAAGGAAGATCATTGGTTAAACTGCTGCTGTCAAGTCCCACGGTAAACCCAACTCACTAAAACATCTTCCACCTATTACTTTTAGGCCAGCAAGCTCCAGATAGATAGATAGATAATCGATCTCTCAGAAGAGTTTAGCAGACATTCAAAACACTACATGAAGACCAGGAAAGACGCAAGGAGTGAGAAAGTTTATTCTTTTCTGAATATTTATTATTACCCAAAGGAAGAATGCTAAAACCTCTCTTTGAACAGAGCACTACTTCTGCTATCAGATCTCAAAATACCTAACCTCTAAAGCTGAGCAAAGCATAGGAGACACAAATAAATGTAGCAGTCAAAGACTGAAGACCACCAACGTATCAAGTCATATATGGGAACACGTAGCAACCGCCACTGAAAAGCAGCGGCTTCACCTGCTACTTTAAGGACTTCTGTTTTCCTAACACTCTCCAACACCCAGAAATACCACTTTGTGCAGTACTGATGTTTGACAATTTTTCAAATATTGAAGACTCTCTATAAAAGTTGCTATTACTCAGAGATACTAAAACAGATTTCAAATTAGGCAGTGGCTCTTACCGCATCATTTCCTTCACTTAATAAGATTTCCCCACTAGCATGCTCAGTAATGCCATGCTTGTCAGAGCACGAGTGTCTAATAGCAAAAAGTGATTTTAGATTTAAAAGCCCCCAAACACCTGCTTCAGCTAATAGCAGGTGCTGGCTCAGCTGGGAGGGGTTAACCACACTACAGCACTTCAGACGATTTTGGTTTGGATGATGCATATGTTAATCTTGCAGGTAGGAAATGTCAGTAAAACAAGGAAAAAAGTGTGTCTATTTTTCAGTGATATTTACCAGTCATGCTGCTGTCTCTGTTTATTCCATTATGAAGTTTACAGTGAACAAATGCTGCATCAAATAACCACGATCCAAAGAGGTTCAAGATGCTGTTAACCTTTGGCCTGCGAGGAGCTGGTAGTGGCCGTGGCTCAGAACTTGTCTGGTTTGGGCTAGACAGTGGAGAAGTAGAGGAGGGTTGGTGCTGCACTTTTGAAGTATGTGCAGTAGTTACCTATTTGAACAGAAGAACACACAGATCAGCTCCTAGAAGCAAGGAAATTACTTCCTCTATCAGAAGAAACTACCAGAAGGGGCAGATGCTTAAATACAGAACAGGGAACCTTACAGTGCTGGTTTTCATCGTTGCTTTATTCACAGTCACTGCCCGATGCCTTCGGTTGTGGGGTGGAGTGGTGTTGATAGCAGTGTTCTGGGGCATGCTCAGCCTATTTACTGGCGTGGGTGGTGCACTATCAGACCGGGGTCGTGAAATGCCTGTAGGTCAAGAAATGAAGCAGGTTTTCAGCAAGAATTCCATAGGCTCATATGGAGCAGCCCAGTTAGTAAGCATCTGGGCCCTCTGTAAACAGACCAGTTTTCATCCCTGCTCCCCAAACCAGCAGCAGTAAGAAAAACATTTTTCCCCTTTTACTATTAGCAGCAATAAATGCACAAGGAAAAGAAACCCCTGCTTACATGTGATAAGCAAATGATTAAAAACTACCAAAGAATCCCACACTTTAAGAATGTCAGTCTAAAAGCAGACAAGAGGGGAAGGGGCAAAGTTCATCTGCCAAACTCAAGTCAACAGCTCACTCCTGCCAAAATCCAGGTGCCTCCCACCTTTGTTCTTTCACAAGAAAAGATCCCAAGCTCTCTTCCAAAACCCCTCTAAGACATCTGACCCTTCAAAGACATCCCAGCTCACTAAATTGAGCTGAAACCTATCCATCACATAGTTTTCTGTTTATTTTGTGCTTGCTGAACAGTCAACCACTAAGTCAGTACAAGACATGGGGTAAGAAAACAGAGCAAGCTGTCATTTTTCTGTCAGGACATTAGATCAGTTTTTACTCAGCCTCAGGCAAATACTCAAGGTGTATAAAGCTATCTTCCCAGTCAGAATAAGAAGCAAAATCTTAAGTGACAAATACCACTTCTTCCCATTGTAATGAATACCATCACCTTCACATCCTATTTGAAAAATGACATGTGGAATTGCAGTGTGCTTGAAGATCTGACACAGATTTTTTTGACCATGTTACTTAAGGCACCCAAGTACTTTTACAGAATAACTAAAACTCCTGCTAAACCAGTAGTGTCGCACAGCCAGTTTTGTTTCTGAACACAGTTTACATGTCTGCTCAAGTCTTCTGCAGCTTCACATCAGCTCACACTTCTGGCAGACGACTACATTTGTTTGCATGCATTTAAGCAATAGAAGCAGTAGGAGACAGGCAGCTCTTTAGAGTTTACAATAGCACGTTTTCTCTGAAGAATTCTAATAAGCCTGAATCATACAAAGAACAATGCTTTAGATTTCAGGTGCTATACAGAGTTACCTAAAACTTATCAGCCAGCACTTACATCTACTTTACCTTTCAGTCAAATCTGAGCTGCTCACTTACCAGCAGACACAAAGAAACACAGCTTCTCAGCATTATTAGTCACCCACTAATCATAAAGTGGAACTGGCACTTTTGAGTATAAAGATCTGAAGATGACAGTCAAAATTCAGTAGCTTATAAAAAACAGGCACTGCACTGTGCTGTTGCTACAAAGTTCATAAACAAAGTGGTCAGTGCTCACAAGAAGCTAAAAGCTTAACATTTGCATTGGTGATTAGACAAAAAGAGAAAGCAGCCTTACTCGGGGAAGAGATGGCTGGCTTTATTTTAGACTTCAATTTATTTGTTTGTTTTGCATTTGAAACTAAGGCCACCTACAATTTCATGCATTCAAACATTATTACTGAGTACACAGATGAGCATTTAAAAGTGAACTGAGGCCCCTTCCCTATCAATTCCAGGACATACTTGCAAATGATAAACTGTTATGGCTGTATTTATGGAGAAGACAGATTTAAAAGAGATAACAACATGATTAAGTTACTATTCCTAGCTGTCCACAGGTAGGACAAAAGCATTACCTAGGAACGCATCCACTAAACAGCTGATCCCACGCATGGCACGGAAGAATATTTGAGGCAGATGTTTAAGGCAGGGGTACTGATTCAGTTCTTGAGTCATCCCACTCACATTCAGAAACTGCTCCTGAAATTTGGGGGTAGAGCTAATAATGGCTGGGTTACTCAAATCCACAGGATTACTGCACACAAAAAGAGCAAAATATGTTTCAGTCAGTTTAAGATCAGCTGTTAGGATTTTAAACACACTTAAAATGTAACAGTTTAAGGCATTTAAATACCACCACCACCAAACAGTATCAAACATTTTTAGCTTTGACTCCATCACAGGAAGTCAATTTCACTTCCTGGGTTAGTAGTACTTTATTGTTTTCATTTCAAACATTACCCAGATACATGTAAGAATGTTATTAAGATCCAATGAACCAGAGCATATGCTTAGAACAGAATAATCCCACTGTTGCAGTAATATTATTTATGACTTCTTTTGAATCCAGTTTAAGAGGCCCTTACATTGTTAAAATTATTCTCAAATTATTATTAGCAATGACTTTACTATTACCAGTGACAAGAAAGGGAATGGGATGTATAGTTTAAGCAATTTTTCCTGTTACAAATCCTGTAACAGCAATTCTGGATTTGAAGAGTACAGTACTTGTGACATTACTATCACAAATGAAGAAAAAGAACAAATTTCTGATAAGACTTAGATTTTAAACAGTCTCATGTTTCTCTATCTTTAATTAATAGAAGTTTTATGTACATCGTTTAATATTCCAGCCATTCAGAAAATGAATGCAACGCCATTCCCAAGAACTATAAAACCCAAGCATGCCACTTGGTTCTGTTGTGCATTTAAGGAAGAGTATCATGGATGTTAAAATTACCTGTATAGCCTTCTTCACAAAACCAAAGAGATAGACCCTTTTTAAAAATAATCTTTTGTAAGTTAAATATAACACTCTAGAGAATAAATGGGAACACTTTCTATCTCTGGGAGCTATTGTTCTGCTTTTCCTGTTTGCTATCTCAGAGAAACAAAATTGTATTGAAGTCTTGCTTTTCAGATCCTTCAAAATGCCAAATAGCTAAAAACCTCTTAGTTAAACGAACCAGTTTACATTCTGAAAGAGTCAAAGAATTCAAAGGTGAACAGCACAACCCTGCCCTGAACTGCTGTAGGGCACTGGTATAACAGGGCTCTCACACTTTATTTATGTGCTCAATCTTAGCAATCTGCAGAGGCATTTTTCATTTGTCATGCAAACACATAGAGATGATGCAAGAACATGAACAATGGATGGCTGTAATTACAATACCTCAGCATATGTAAAAAGCGAAACCAAGTTTGTGCAACGCACTCATTATCCATTTCAGGAGGAATCAGACCAGCATCTTCATCGGGAATTTTAAATGGAGGAAAGGAAGGTCCATATGTAAAACGCAGCAATCTAGAAAGTAAGTCAGACAGATCCGTCGTTCAGTTAATACTCCTCAAATCAGCAGAGCATTTGAGCCTCAAAGGAATCGGCGATCCCCAGGTGGGCCCACAAGCAACAATGCAACATCCCGAGTTTTCCTAGGGCTCCCCACTTTATACAATCATTTAGTCCTCTTACAGCTTTGAAGGGTACGTGCCTTAGAGCCTGCCCAAAGGTCCAACCACATCAAAGAGTTGTGGAAGCCTAACACCCCACAGCAGCTCTCCCATCTGATTAGCCAGGGGCTTACCAGTTAGCACAGGCACACACATAACTGACAAGATGCTGCCTAAGAAGGGAGCAGGGAAAAAGAAAATGAAGAAGGAATTTAAGCTCTTATCCTCAAGGCTTTTTAGCTGAAGTCTCCAATGACATCAGCAAGTCACATTAGGTTACAGGTCTGATGAGTTACAATTTACACCACCGAGCAATACTTACTGCTGTCCTACAAGCAGCACAGGATTTGCAAGCCAGAGAGTAGCAAGCTCTCCAAGAAAGATGCACTGTGTTTTGCACAAGTTAACATAGTATTCTCTAAAAGGATGGAAGAGATCTGCGACACACTTTCCCAATACCCTAGCATTCCCAGAAATCAGTTTTTATCTTTCCCCAAGCTAAGCTCATTTGGAGCCTGCCCAAAGATCCAAACAAATCAAAAAGCTATGAGCTTAAAATACCACTGAACTTAAAGTTAACCTCAGAGGAGTTCAGCTTTCTTTGTATTAGGTGTAAACCAGCATTACTGAACAGCAGACTAAAACATTGCAGAAAACCTGCAGGTTACTATGCATCAACAGAAATAAGACTGTTAGTCAACAGTAGAAGCTAATGTGTGGGCACAGCGCATGGAGCAGAACACCAACGCATGTTTTGAGACAGAGCTGTTCTTTTCAGACCAGTGAATCATAAGATATTTTCTGTTATGCAACGCTGCATCTAATGAGCTAAAAATAGCTACAGAAATAGCGTGGGAAATACAGAGGACTTGCATTGCAGCTTTATTTCCCACAGGTTTAACAAGCAGCCCCATAACCTGGAAAAATCTGTCTGCACTCAGAATTTTGACAGGTAATTCAAAAGCAAAAGTCTTCAAGAGTTGAAATAAACCCTTGCAGAAAAGCATAGCATTGAATTTTTCATGTGCAGCCGTTTTAATACATCTTTGAACTTCTATAGAAATTATTATTGATGTCTCAGGAAAGCTGGGAGGAGGAGACTCAGACCCCTGTTCCCCATCAATTAATTAAGTTCTTTCCTCCAAGAGGCTGAGATTTGTCCCACAAAGACTTTACAAAAGGGGAAACAGCCTCAAGTTGCACCAGGGGAGGTTTAGATTGGGCATTAAGAAAAAATTCTTCACCAAAAGGGTTATCAAGCTTTGGAACAGGCTGCCCAGAGAAATGGTGGATTCACCATCCACATTTAAAAGTGCAGATATGGCACTTAGGGACACGGTGGACGTGGCAGTGCTGGGTTTATGAGTGGACTCAATGATCTTAAAGGTCTTTTCCAACCTAAATGATTCCATGATCCTCACTGTTCCCATGCCCAGCAAGGTTTGGTATAGCTCTCCTCTGATACTGTCTGGAGGAGAATGCCATTGCTCAGAGGAGAATCTGCAGCCCATCACATTCCTACTGCCAGGACACAAGTGCCAGGCAGCTATAGCATGGCTTCAGCTCCATATGGCAGGAGAGGCAGAGTCCAAGAGTCACCTCAAACACAGCAACATGCAGTAGTAGCAAGCACCTAATAGTTTTGGTGGTGACTGCCATTAAACATACAGTCTATAACGTGACACTAATATTCCTGACTTCATGGGACATGATGAAGAGTCACAGTGATGGAGACTAGTAAACACACACTGTAAAGTGCTAAATATCTGAGAGATGCTGAGATTACAGTGACAGAGAAGACCCAACTCAGATCTTCACTTGCAGAATGAAGACACACACACAAGTTGAACAGGGCTTTGAGCAACCTGGTCTAATGGAGGAAGTCCCGACTCATGGCAGCGGGGTCGGAACAGATGAGCTTTAAGGTCCCTTCCAACCCAAACCACTCTATGATTCTATGAACAGTAAAAGCCAAGAATACTAGACACAAGACCTCTCACTTTGATTTGCTCATTCACTTTTGGATTGCTGGTGCTCCACAAATAAGCAACTCCAGAGGAAAAACATGAATAACCATTATTACCCTCATACACATGTGTATGTCCATGGGATTTCTCCTACCTGGAAGTAAGGGCACAGATGACCTTGCTCCACTGCTCCACTACTGCAGGGTGATGTCGCCAGTTGGCCACCATCTCTTTGGCAGTTTTCCAGTAAGGTGGTGTTGGAAAGCACCGTGTACAAGCCAGTAACCACACCTCAAACAGCACACCAATTAGTTTTTCAGCCAGATTCTCAGCAATGCCACCTTAAAACAGAAACAAAGCATGCCTTCAGTGAGTCTGCAATCTAAGTAACTTCAAATATCTCCCCAGCAATATTTCAGTTTGAGTGTGTAAAGATTCTTAAGCTTTAGGGTTTTTTTTTTTCCATGTAAGAGGGATTCCCAATTGCTTCCTACAGCAAATTCACCTTTTCACAAGGCCAAACATAACACCCAGCTAAATACATGTGTCACTAAGGGACACTGGAAATTCCCTGGTCTTAGGCTGTCTTTCATTGCACTCTGTCTATACTGATGTCTTTTTTTAAATATTTATAAACTGACAATAAGATTTTCCAAATAGGCAGGTCAAACAAGAAGACACAGAAGGGTTCCAGTGAAACAAAGAGGGAACAATCCTCTGAAACCATTCACCAGGAACTGTTCCTGTACAAAGTCACTGTTCTGCAACAATATATTTAGGAAAACTCAGCTCCAAACCATTCAGTCTTTTCTGACAAAGCTTTACTTCAGAGTTGTGTAGCTGAATCAGGAGTGAGCTATGGTGCTTTGGTGGCTACTAAAAGCTTTTAGCAGCTTTCACCCCATCCCCCTGGCAGCTCAACATCAAGCAGAGCCAAAGGTTTTTCCAGTAATTGAAGCAAATGAAAGTTGAACATGAACCTTGCACAGTTGGAGCTGCTAGAAGAGTGTCATTGATCTGAAGAAGAAATAATAACAAAACCTCCCAGGTTTCTCTTGCCATAATTGTTGATTCATGAGCCAGTTTCTGGACAGCTTTCAAAACCTGCAAGCACAACCTGATCTGACTCGATCCTGGGTCTGGCCTGCAACAGAAGAAAACAACACTTGAGTCTCTAAACAACAACTATAAAGTGATGTGTACAATAATCTGAACTTTGAGCAATTACAAGAGGAAACATCAATATTATTGAACAAGAGCCGAGAATATGAGGTAATATGCTTCTATGCACCTTAACTCTGTCTCTACGTATCCAAACTCTGCCTTAATGAGTACAAGATGTACCACTAACATTCTCCTCCAGATGACAGAGAACTCACCACCATAAGGTGAACACATCCCATTATCTCAAGGGAATTTATCTTAGGCCAAACAATGAGAATGTGAGACATCACTATTACATACATAATTCAGAAGGAAAGTGGCAAAATTAGGAGAAAACATTGTTAGCAGACTAATGTAAATTCTTCCTAGTTTTCCTCTTGCTTCCAAATGTAGATCCAACTCTTATTCACAATTCCTTGGATTTAGGGGGGAAAAAATAGTATCTAGAAGAGGGTCATTGAATAGGAAAGTCAGACTAAAGGAAGAGGCGGTAAGTAAGGAAGAAAGGGAACAAGTTGATATTATCAAGGTCTTCCTTATAGTAACAACCAGCTCCACACTGCCACTGCTGAGTCACTCAACATGAAGTGCTGCAGAAGCAGCCCAAAGCAGCACACTCTCTTCCCATGAGTTAGTTTGGATGAGGCAGAACGGGTACAAAACAGTAACATGAAACATGCTGGACAGTATCTGAGGACACCAACAAACAAAACTGAGGAAGCCTGAAAGGGTAAAAGAAGAGAATACAAATTACAGTGGGCAATATACACAAGCTGCATTTCAACTTGTGCACTGCTTCATCCCTCCTACCACTTACTGAAGGGATGACAAAAGAAATCATAAAAATGCTACCTTCCACTGGACTACCAATTAGTATTTCCAGATTCTTCCAAATGCTTTCAGTGTGATATAACCCACAAGTCACACTACATGGCAAGTATCTCAAGAACATGCTGATCCATAGATAGAGATCTGCTGTTCTGAGACAGTAGGAGCTCGCATTGAGATTATTGTCAGACACCCTTTAAAAATACTATCAGCTGTTATCTTGATAGAATAAATGTTGCATTATAGTACTGGAAACAAGATTACAAAGACTAGGTAATATCTAATGCCAAACTGCAAACTAGTCACAGTTCAGGTCTTCAGTGCTAGATCCTAACAAATAGTCTCTAGAACAAAGCTTGAGACCAGTAAGCTCTGCCTTGGTCATAGCACTACTTTTATCCTAAGCAACAACAAAACATATACTTTAATATCCTTAATCTTGACAGACTTGAAGATTCAAAGCCTGTTTCAAGACTTGTTTCCCTAATAATTTAGGGAATCTGTGAGAAGGTGACTGACACACAGGAGCTCTATATGTAAGGTAATTATTGGGATACTTTGAGCTCATCAGGCAACTCTAAAGTTCCTCCTGTCCACAAAGCCAACTGAATGGCAAACTCTGGTTGCAGCATTTTGCAGATTCATGTCCAGATTTCTAGAGAGCTTGGCCTTTTGGTTCCCATTCCTTTGTAACAAGAATTGTTCTCATGATTTCATATGAGATGCAGAAGTTATGACAAAAAAAGCATCCATTACACTTGGACAGACACATGTTCCATGGTTTCTTAAGCAGTTCCAGACATTTTAGTTGCATGGAAGACCCTTGTACCCACACCTCAATCTCCTGGGGAGGGGAGGCAGGGAGAGAGTTCTCATGTTTTCTTCCTATGCTTCCAATAGTTTGTGGCACCAAAACCTTAGCTGACAGCAGTAACTACCACTACTGCTTCGGTAATTTGCAAGGCTTCCAGAGCATCACAGGGTTGTCAGAGACAGCCTGAGGGTTGCCTGGGGACTGTTCAAATACATCAGGAAAAGAAGTGCTCATTCCACTGGGCTGGGCAGGTCAGTGCAGGAGGGAGGGATGTGAGCACCCTCTCTCTACTCTGTCTAGCAGACAGAGGAAAGGCAGCTTGACTTGCCCATCTTTCACCGTTCTTATTTCTTGGCACCACGCTATTTCAAGGACTGTGCATGTAAACATTTGCTTCAGCTGAGCACTCAAACTGGAATGTTTTATACACACCTGCTTTGTATTTAGTGTATACATGTTCCTGAGATGCTATTTCAGTCAAACTGCCCACTTAAGGCTACTGCATTTCACACCTCAACTTTACATCTGAAACCCTCATCTCAACTCTGGGCCACCATTTTTAGGCAGACAAACCAACAGCTACATTGTTTCCAGGAAACCAGGATGAGGAAGGAAGCTATTTTAATCACAACCCTCCACAGGACATGAGCTTATAATAAAGGTTTAGTATTTTCAATACAAGAACAGGAGACTTTTCCAGGAAATAGCTCAACACATGTTGCTACAAGAGCTCCTGGGTAGGTTTTCTACAGGAGCCCACCAGCAACCTGTATCAATTGGGTAAAACCAGAAATTATTCTTTCCCTCCCCAGGCACGTAAAAATATGAGCCTTTGCTTTCACCCAAGCAAGGTGTGTACAGCCCAGTTCTGCATTTAATTTCCATTACAGAATGTATTCCTGTTGCTGGAGTGAATTCTGAACACAGCTCCCTGGAGGACAAAACATGAACTTTAAGTTTTCAGCCACGAAAAGTGTGTTTCAGATACATCTCAGAGGCTTTTGAAAGAAAAACAATAGAATAGTTATACTGGAGGAGAAAGGAAGAGAAGTATAGTGTTTAAAATAATGCTTTTCCAGCCCTGCCTATCTCTGGATATTAACTATTTTATTCGATACCAGTCAAATTCCTGTGCTGTCAACCACCCTGCACTGAGCTCCATCAATGAAGTTGGGAGATACGGGTGAAATGGCAGCTTGTGCCAACAGAAAAGAAATGTGGCTACTGAATTGCCTGCTACCATGGCCCCAGGTGTGAAAGCAGTGTAAGGATCATAACAACAACTATTTCATGGACTAGTGAAGGATTCAATTCTTTACTATGCCAAGGGAATAAAGATTCCCAGACAGTAGACTCTATTCTGCGTGTATTAAAGCTTAGAGACAACCTCCTGCAGAAGTCTAATCCAGAACTATGCTTTCATCAGGTTTGTGTTGTTGTCCTGACCATCCTTTAAGGGGAATTATAATGCCCTTTTCTCTACAAATCAAGAGCAATGACAACTAAGGCTAGGTGGTAGACTTTGAAGCAAGCAATAAAGAACAATGAACTCCTCTCTTCTGAATTTGTATCAGTTATTAACAAAGCCTTCAGCTAAAGTTAAATGATCCAAGTGCAGCAGAGCACTTTGAAGGCCACTTGCAGTGATACATTATTAATAGCGATAAAAGCAGATGATCTGGTATTTACAGACTACCCTAAACATTGATCTGCAGTAGTTTCAGACAGCTGATATTTAAGTACTGTTTCACAGGGCACCGTTAAATAATTTCCTCTTACTTATCCAATATGCGTGTTCAACAGTAGCAGGTAAACTTGTCATAACTGATAAACAAAGTATGTTTGAGCACCCTGACAATATAATTTTGTCCAAGACCTCAAAGCATGTGAACCTCAACATTACCATCCAAGGATGTTGAATTCCTGAGCCTCCTGAGTGTCCCAGCCCTAACACTCACCTCGGTACAAAGAGATTTTGGAGATGTTTGAGAATGCTTTGAACATAAAGGTTTGGTTCCTTAATAACTGGTAAAGGAATGGAGTCCTTAGGTAATACAAGAGCCATAATCCAATCTGTATATACATCGACACAGTATTTCACAGTATCGCCATCCAGAGGGAGGGTCAGTCCATAACAAACCACCTCCATAGTCCATTTTACCTAAACAAACACAAAGCAAAAGTTACTAAAAATAAGTATTAGCAGGTAAACAATGGTCAGAGCACATTGGTTCTACTTCAAAGTGACAGCAGTTATGCGGTATAGGCAATTCTATTTAACATATAGTGCAAGAAAACACCAAGTCATTAATTTGTATATCATGACATTATGAAGATTAAGAATAAATGGCAAATCACTCTAAATCTTGCATCTCAGTATAACCTGCAGAGAGAACTCTTCGGAATACACAAGAGCTGATGTAATGGAAGATTTTCAAATTCTAGTAAATACTTGTGCTATTCAAAGACTTCTTAAAAAGTCACATACTGTTGCTTCAAAAATTAAAGTAACTAGAAGGGCTTCGTGTGTGTTAACTGCTAAATCCCTTGGTCATTTTTCTTTCCTGGTTTGGTGTTTGGTGGGTTTTGGGTTGATTTTTATTACTTTAGCCTGTACAGTAGCTTAGATAAACACTAACTACTAGGTCGTGAAGTACACTGTTGCTATGAACTAGCTGTTAATAGAGTCCTTATTTAGATTACTAACCTAAAAATATAGCACACTCTAGCATGAAGGAAACTGTGCTCTGTAAGGAAATGCACTTACTTCTTTGTCTGTTTTTAGTAAACTCTCACTTCCAACAGATGATGTAATTAAAGCTTGTCCAAGAGGACGCACCACTGCGTTTGCCACTTCTCTCCCCACGTTTTCAGGATAGCTGTGAAGTACACTGGTATTCCCCTGATCATTTTGAATGACAAGATGCAAGGATCTCCACTCTGAGTACATAGTGCCTCTATGCTACAATCCAAACAACACCTGGGGGGCAAGGAAGGAAAAGAACACATAATTAGTAGAAATGTCTATGACACAAGTTACCAAAACTCAGGCTGTTTGCCATGATACGGACCCTTGTAAATTCAAGGTGCACATGTCCATGTCATACATTTGAAGACCTGGAAGAGATTCCAACAGCTGGCTTTCAACCTTAATGTGTTGTGGTGGGTTTTTGTTTTGTTTTTAAATACAGCTGTGTGCTTGGGGTTTGGGCTTTTTAACAAAAAGATAACAGTAAGTTTCAGTTAGGGAAACTAAGTGAAACTGTCTGCAGCAGCAGCAGGCTTTTGTACCCACTCACAGCAACATTACAACTGCCACTTGAACAGGCTAAGCCATGGAACCAGGACCAAACTATCTCCCTCTTCCTCCTCTCGCGCCAACGCCAGCAGTGTTTTATCAGCTATCTGAGCCAGCTGACCATGTGAATAATAAAACAAGGAAAACAGGGCTGGCACAGGGGAAAAGCAAGGAGTGTTCAACAGTCACAGCTTAGATCAGCTCAAGCTGTCACAAATGGCACCCTGAGGACCGTTTGCCAACTACACTTCAGTGGCACATTTTGGAAGCCAGTTACTTACACAGGAAATATTTTCAGTGCTTCCCTTAGACATTCTTTGGCCCAAAACCAAATAAGAAGCCAGGCCTGGAAATACATACACCTTCTTAGAGACAAGCCACCATTTAAACAGGTCTATGTATTTAGCTGACTCCACGAGTGTTTATTTACACCCAAAAGCCACGTAAAAAGCCTGATGATTCCCTTTAAGAGGCAGGAGGGAAAGTGAGGCAGCAAGCTCTTGGCTTTCCAAACTACGTCCTTCCTGGTCTGAGGCAGCAATCACGTGTGCTTATCTGACAGCAGATTAATCAGAGCAGCCACAGCCTGCAGGAAGCATATCCTCTCCATCCTTTGAGGCACTTTCTCTCCTCTGGGGGCCATGGCAGGGGCAATGTGTGTGCCACTGTGGTCAAAACCCTTAGCTTACAGGAAAACAATTCCAGGACACTATCTCTTGGGACACAGAGAAGTCACAACAACAACAAAACAAACCACCACCAAACAAAAACCTCAAAATGAGCATGACCCACAATCATTAGTGATGTGGGTCACTAATTCAGTGAGTCAGTCACTGCTTAACTTTATGATATGGGTTTCCTTAGAGGTATATTTTCCTTTTATATTCTATACTCATGGGGCCTCTGTACCTTCCCTGTGTGCCCCTGCCCTGGCATTGCTGCTCACCTCACAGGAAGGGCAAAAGCACTCTCCAGCCCCATATTTGACACTCAAGTTCATTGCAGAAGCACATAACACCATTCGAGGAGTGCTGGTTTAAATAAACTGATTTCAGCTGATAAAGCAGCATGTACTTTCCACCACCATGCCCCAGCTGAAGGACTGGCACCTCACAGGAACTTTATCAGCGTGCTGATAACTGCAAGCACACTTAGTGTGCCTGCCCTTACACCAGAATAGGGTTCCCAGAAGCATGGAAATGTTGCTGAGCATGAAGTGTAGGCAGTGCCTGTGTAGGAGCTTTCTTGTCCAGAAGATAGAAGTCACCAGAGAGGACAAGGATTTCCAAATCCTGCTGCATTTTGGAAAACCCTGCACTAAGGCAAAGGAATGGGAGGACACAACCACTTGCTTTCATGCAGCTCCCTGCCATGCAGAAGCAAAGATGCAAAGCTCTTTTGTGTGACCTACACTTACGAAGGGAGCAGCACTTGTGATAGATAAAGGACAGATAAAATATGCCATGTTTAGGAGAGGTTTAGCAGCAGGACAGGGTAACCAAAACCTCTGGTGCCACATACATCCAGCCTGCTGCCTGATCTTCATACATAAATGTAATGATCAAATCTGTATCTTGATTCATATTCAAGACTTCCTCTGGTCTTGCCAGAAAAGAAATCTTCAGTTAGTCTTATCAATATACAAGGAATACTGAAACAAGTAATTGTTCCAGATGTAAAATCCTTTTGAGGTGGGATTTCCTGGGGTATTGATTGATTTGTCCCCTACATTTAGCAGTAAGAAGTTTTTATTTGCAAGGATTAGAAGTCATTTCTCATTTAAGACTCCACTTCAACTGCCATTGAATTGGAAATTGCTGCCATCTGTTCAGATTTGGGCATGGCTAACCCAGCTACTAAGCAGCTTCTTATAACTGGACATAAGTTGAAAAAAGCTGGAAAGACTCCCCACACCACAGTATCTGTTATGATGTGTTTCAACAGATACAACACATTTACAGTTCTATAACTTGCTTTAGACGAAGGTACCCAATGCTTCATAGCAGGACTTGCTCCCTCCAAAGAGTCTGCTACTTACCATAAACTACTTAAAGCAACAGCAAACTGAAGAAAAAATACAACTGTCACACCAGGCAAACAGCATACCCTGATTTTTACTTCTGTCTTTGCAATGCTGCTGCATTTCAGCTTCAAACAAAGCATTCCCACTGGCCCAAGTAACATCTCCTAAGTTTCATGCTGCTGAATATTCACATTTCACTTACGCATGTGTCTTATTGAGGTTCAAATCACTCAGAATGACAAGAAACCCAATTAAGAGGAGGGGTGGGAAGAAGAATATACCCTCAGCTTCGGACAGGGGTCCTGTTCATGTTCCTGGAGGCTACACTATATAAAACATCCCCAGATTCTCAGACAGACCTGGAAGGAAACGGTCAGCATTTACAGGGGCAGAGCAGCTGAGATATGTGAAGTTCAAATATTTACCATCTACTATGAAACTGAGCATAATTCCACTATTCCTTAGTGTGGCAAATAATTTGGGTTTCAACATATTCCCCCCAGATCTATTTCAACTTAGGAGTTGTAGTAGCTATCACTATACAAACCACTGAAAATGGGTGTTTCAGCATTTAAGACCAAAGATCCTCAGTTCATAAACACTGTAGAAGTTGGTGAGCATGGAAGAAATCACTAATGAGCCCATAAAACTCCAAAAATAAGGATGTACAAGTTCTGTTTCCAGTCCCCAGAGACTTAACAACTGCAGCCAAAATATTTAAACTCTGGGATCAGCAAAGATAGACAGTAAGAATTCCCTAACCACATAACAGACCCACATTCTGCAGTTACTCTCATGGAATATGCAGGAGCTCAGAGCCTAAAGCAGAGATGGGGGTTTGGAGCATGTGCAGGGGAGAGGTCAGGGAACCAGCACTGGTGTCCAAAGCAGCTCCTCAGAAAGCCTCTCAGTGAGAGGAGTGCTGGGGTCAAATGTGAACATCTAGCCCTTCATGCTCAGCAGCTTCATACATAAAATGAATTGTTTGTCTACAGTGCAAAAGGATTTCAGGCCTGGAGACAAGCTGTCCTGAAAATGGATGCTTCTGGGGGCTTATTGGAACAAAAAAAGCAGAGCTAAGGCAATTGTTATGAAGAGAGCAGATGCAAAAACCATCAGCAGAGAGGTGTACAAGGAAGGTGGAAGACCTAACAGAGCCTAACCAGAGAAGCATCATCATAAAGGATTTACACCATAAAGCTCTGAGATATTAGATATACTTCAAGTATTTCACAGAAAACACGTAATACCTCCATAACAGACCCCTATTACACCAGTAGTACTGACATCTGCTCTCTACAGGCAACAACCACTGCCAGAAAGCACCTTCCACAAGGCACCCTCTCTGCATCACATATCGAAGAGGTTTATGAGCAATTTTTGTCAGACATCCTGAGCATGGACAATTGCCACGTACCCACCTGGACACTGCTGTCCCTCTGGCCTCCAAGTTTATGTTGAAGAGAACAACTCCAATCCTGCCAAGACTAACTCAGCACCTCTCATATTAAGCCCAGCAGGACTGAGGCAGCACAGACCCCTCCAGGCAGCTCACCTCTGGAGCCCATCCAAGAGGTTGGCTCTGCCTTAGGCACACACTGTGTGTAAAGGACAGCAGGCAGAGCAGAGAGCAGGCAAACAATAAAAAAGGCAAAGGCCAAAAAGAAGACTCTGCTTTCTGCTAGTGTTTCTAAGCCAGAATTTGGTTAAAGACTAAATGGAGATGCACGTCAGGATTGCATTAAATGCAAAAAGTCTAGATTCAAGGCAGGAAGGAACCAGGCATAGAGAAAACAGGAGCTCATGTCATCCTTTCCCAGGCCATCCAGCCCCAGTGTTACTGAGAATTGAATCACAGCTCCCCTTGCCCAGAGAAGGTGAATTTGACTGATTTTACCACCTAACTGGACAGAAAGTTGATACATGATTACAAAGGAGGCTGCATCTCAAATGTAAGGTGCCATATAAGCCTCAGGGGGTGGGTCTAAGTCTCCCCAGCACTTCTACTCACTGACTCAGAGAGCCCATTGCCATGCTGGTTCCGAGGGCACCACTGGACACCAACCTTCCCAAAGCAGGAGGATGGGCACCTGCTACAGAAAGGGCAGTTGCCTAACACACATTGCAATTATCTGAAGATTAACAGTGCCATCAGAAAGCATCAGTCAATTTTGTATGTTTTTGCTATTACTCTGCTTTCAAGCTTCATTACTCAGCCATCAGTGCTACTTTGCTGCTCACCATCATTCTCATGTTTAAAAGCAGGGTTCAGAAAATTACCTTCCAGGCAGGGGGCCTGAGAATTTACCGAGTTCTCACATCTCTCACTTGTGGCAAAACCCACATAATGAACTCGACTGCAGAACAGTGCATTTCCCTGACCCAGACTGGGAATAGTTTTTATTCTACAGTTTATTTTATATTGGTCTAGGTCCTTGTGCAACTCCACAAACTGCAAAACCAGGAAGGGACCTCCCGAAGCAAGAGTCCCCTACACCCGGGGAGCAGAGCTTTGCTCTGCTGTTGCTGCTGTTCCCCGCTTTCCAAAGGAAATCCGATCTACTGCCCGCAGGCCCTGAAGATCAAACAGACGAGAAATCAGCAAGGGAAAGCGAAGGGAGGCCTGCAGCCAGAGACGCAAGGCACCACCGCATGAGTCCCAAGAAAGTCTACAAGGGAACAGAGACACAAACTTTTCTCTCCCTCCCGCCCGCACTCCCGCAGGCGGGGGCCGGCCCGCGGGGGGAAGGAGCTCACCGACCCCGGGTGACACCGCACACTCGTATCGGGGACCCGGAACGCGGCTCGAAA
>NW_009940422.1:107009-126247 GCF_000696875.1 Nestor notabilis | reverse complement strand
GGGGGCTGCCCCGTCGCACCGCTCCGCACCGCGCCGCCAGGCAGCAAGCCTCAGAGGAGTGTGAACATGGCAACACCCCCCGCCCCAAGCAAGCCCTGATGGCTCGCACACATCTGCCTTTTTGTTGTTAATTTTAGTTCTCGGATCTTTAACGCTGCTGAAACACAAGGGGACAATGCGCGCGACGCCGCGTATCAAACAGAACAGAGCGTTTTGCTCAGACCACAACATCCCGCACAGCCGTCCCAGCTCACGCACACCAGGGAATGCGCTCCTGGAAACAAAGCACCACTGCAAATACTAGCGCGAGTTGAAATTATAGGTGATAATTTATACGTTGATTATAAAATTAGCTTTAGCCCTGTGTATGCTAATGACATTGTAATGCAATTACTTTGTGTTTATTACAACTTATTTAAATCAACAGATTTAACAGCCTCTGTCTTCTTTCTGCAGATTAAGCTTTCCCAAGAAGCCCAGGCCTTTGCCAATCCTTTGACCTCACAGGTTGTTCTAACCCCGCGTGCCCAGCCGGGAGGTTTCCCAGCTCACAAAGCTGGCTGGTGCAGCACCATTCCTTGGGCCCCAGGCACACCTAAGAGATGGAGCAGGAGAAAGGCCATGGCACCACCGCCACCAGTGTGTGAGTGATAGGCGCTGTGGTAGGGGCTAATTGAATAAGTCCTGTGCATAATGCATGAGACTCGACAGGTCTGAATCATTCAGCTAGAGGATTTATGTGCATCTTCACCCTGTATAAACAGAAACTACTGGAATACATCTCCATACTTTCATCATATTATCCCTACTGCATCCTCTCAATCTAGAGGGATAGAAAAGCCCACCAAGCTGCTTTTATTCACTTTCTTTATGTCCCCCTGTTTACACAGGATGTATGTAAACCCACATACCACAGAGAAGAGCATTCTCGCTTTTATACTAAAATGGTGTTTGAGGGGATTCGCTATCAATTTAGGGGCAGAAAATACACGTGATTATGGGCACCCTCATAATTGTTCAGTTCTGCAGTGTGAGATCCATATAAGATTAGCAGATACTTTGCATCTAATTACAAGCAATTGTAGAAGAGCTGGTGTGCTCATAAAGGACCACATAGCCCAAGTGTTCAGAAATTAAAGGGTTGAGATAGGTGAGGCAAAAGAGACTTCTCACAGGAACTGCCAAGTACAGTGCTTGAAACAGATAATCTCTGAATACAGGGAATGCATTTAGATGTGACCAATTCCTATATATATTCCTAAAACCAAACAAAGCACCTCCCACCCCCAAAATCCATCACTCTCAACTCCTGGGAATCTCTCAGCATGCAATCTATGCAGTTTAACTTTCCTATTTTTGACAAAAGCAGCTGAGAAGCAATACAGCTTTCAGAACATCACCTTCCCCTAGATGTACCTGTGGACTAAGCAGATGTCCAAGAAGAACTAAAATCGGGAGACATCCTGTGGGGAGAGGGCAGTTGCCAGACTTTGCATTCATGTTAAAACACTATTTTTCCAGCAGGAAAAAAGCCTGAAAATACAATAAAGCACATAGTATTTTAAAAAATCCTAAGGATGAACCTGAAAAGGATGTTTTGCTGAGAAACTAATCCAAATTTATTTCTATGTTTAAGAATTACTGGAAAATAGACAAAATATTTATATGGGATCAAATGTTTTCTTCAATTACAATCTTTTTGTTTTGCCAAAACAAACATTTTAAAAGGTTTTTCAGTCTCATCTCAAGCAACTATTTTTCAGGATGGCAGCAAAACTGAAAAATAAAGCTTAAACAGCGAACAAGTCTGTGGCTCATACAGACCCTCCCCACCGTGTGAGGGAGCATCTAGAGGGGAAGGGCTGGGGACAGCAGGCAGCAGAGCAGCTCCTGGCCTGTTTGTGCTGCCCGCAATTCCCATGCCATGTGCACAACCCTGGGCTCGAGTTGGGCTGCACCACCCCCATGAGCAAAGAGTGCATAAAGATGAAGTGGATTCAGAGCCCCAAAGTGATAGCAAGTCACAGAGGGGAATTAGACTTCTGTGTTTTACACTCTCAGTGTGTCTCTTCCAAGTTGCAATTCTTGCATATTTTACTGCAAGCTTAACCATAAATGTAGGTCACTTGCAGAGATGAAAGTCTGCTGCTTCAAGTGTGAAACATTCCTTACAACAAAGAGATAAGGAACTCAGAACTAATAGTCTGTCCAAGAGAATTATAGTTGCTAACTGATAATTACCAGGTAAACTCAGACAAGGAATTATAAAAGATCTTATTAACATGGTATTAAGGAAAACTGCGATCCATCTGCTTCCAAGCACGCATGATTTCATTAATAACTCCATTGCTCTGTTTTTTAATCATAGATGCACATTAGGTAGGAGCAATTAGAGCTCCTTCCTAACGGGGCACGTCTGCTGTAGTCCCTTACAGAGACAAAGATGACAATCTCCTGCACAGCTCACATATCCATTACATGATCTACAAACTTCCACTAAGACAGCTGAAGTCACAAACATGAGGAACGTTCACCTTCTCCTGAGAATACATCGCAAAAAGTATGTCACAGGGGCCTGAAGGGAAAGCTCCGTGTTTGCATTGCACAGAGCAAGCCTGACTGGCTGCCGAGAGGGAGAACAAGGAGCTACCTATTCTCTCCTGCTTCAGAATGCTATGAGATGGCAAATTTATATGATTAACCTTTTGTGCTGTTAATCAAACAAAAATGCCGCCAGCGAAGGAATAAGTAGAAGCCTGTTTAATTAGAAATACAGGGAGCTACTCAGAAGTCGAGTGCCTATGTGTCAGAAGAGAAATTCTGGGCTAGTGAATTTGTGCCTGTTCCTTTGTTTTCTGGTGGTATTATTATTATTATTATAATAAACTACAACTAAATGATCTGTGATGCTCTGGCTTTGCCTTCTTCCCAAAAGACACAGACACACTTTCACCAGCTATTAAAGTACTGGCACGTTTTCTCCAAAGGATATTCACCAGACAGCTGGGTTGGGATACTCAGCTTGATCCAAAGCTGATCATCAAGATAAGCACTGATTTTCCAAAACAACCCATTTACTTGAACACATTTCCTGTGCTTCACATTCGGTTAGAGATTAACCTTCAGGGACAAACACACCCCTGAAGATTTAACACACAAAAAAGTGTTATTTTATCTGTTACATGTACGGAGTATTCATAAATTATACTTTACAGAGGGCTCACGTATGTTTTGTAGGTATTATTTGGGTATGTTTGCTTTTTCCCCCTCAGCATTTAAGCATATTTTCTAAGGTGTCTGACACCGGATTTTCAAACACTGGACTTGACTTGTCAGAATTTATCTGCTTCATTTAACATTAAGATCTAGTAACTCAGGATAGTGAATTGTGCATTTATATTGTCTAAAAAATAAGACTACAGAAACAATACATTTTCAAGTAAAACCTTTGAGGTTAGGTAAAAAGTAATAATCAACCTCTCCCTCCCTCCCTCCCCAGCAACGCACACAGAGAGCAAAAGCACCTGAACCTGCATTCCCATCAAGAACAAAAGCACAGAACTAGTACATCACTCCAGGTGGTAGAGCTGTCAAGGATCAATCTGAGACTTACATAAGATAGAGGTTGCTAGAGTGAATCACAAATTATTTTAAGAAATCCCAGAAGGCATACAAATCCACAGAAAAATGACTAAACTTGCATGCAAAACTTTCTTGAATGTTCTCTAAGACTCAGTAGTATCCCCATGTTACTTTCTCATTCACTCTTCTCTCATTATAGCCATAAACCCAGTGCTCACTCCATTCAGGGTTCAGTCTAATGGACATTGGTTTCCAAGCTCAGAAAGCTCTGTCTTCCCTTTGTGCTCTCCAGTCACTCGACCATGTATTTTTAAAATCAGAGACCTCTAGTGTCTTCATGTGCTAGAGATCTCCTTGCAGGACAACTCAATGCCTGCCAGTAGGCAGGGCAGAATCAGGTTTTGCACTTCGCCCTTTAATCTATGGTATTCCTTCTTAAAGTGAGAAATATGCAGATTAACAAGTCACCATTTTCCCCATTCCTATTGCCTCTTCCCAGTTGAAGCAAGATAAGCACTGCTTGCATGTTAGAAAGTTCGGTATTCCCTTAGCAACTCAAAAAGATGGGAAGATTATAGCAGTGAACAGAATTCAAAATGTTTCCATGTATTAATTTTCCAAGTTGTCATCCTTAGTAAACCCTAAGTGATTGTCATCCAAAATAAGCCATCAGACTATGACATCACTTTGTCAGGAAGTATCTAGTCATGTTTAACTGTAGCAGGTTAGCCTCTTTCCATGTTACAGCATGAACAGTATTAACAAATAAACAGAAAAAGCACATTTGCTGTATGTAGACTATTGGATTGTAGTGGAGTGGAAACACTAGAAGTTTCCTTTCCATTCACTCATGAGCTGAACAATGATGTAACTCTTGCTATTCCATATACTTAGTCTTGAGCAACATCGATATGATTTCCAAATCAGTCCTAATGAATCATAGACACGATGAAACAGAAAGTACCTACTAAATCTTAGCAGCATGTAATTTCAGAGTATATATATTCAAAGAACTATCTGCACATGTTTCTTATTTCATATGGACTATATTATTTCACTACACCACAGTACTTGTATGGAGCAAAAGTAGTTTAGTGTTTTATATGTCTAGGTACATATAGATGGGTAATCCAGATAACTTGAAAAGAGTAAATGTATCCCCCAAAATTAAAAAAAATCATAAAACATTACTGCATGCTTACATTGTATTAAATGTTATTCAGCTGAGAGTCATGGTTTTTACTCATTACTACTTGATCATGCAACAGAACTCCAAGAATACCAGAAATACTGATCACAATTATAATTCATAAAATAACAATGACTTAAAAGACTAGAAACGTAGTAGTTTGATGTTCTACTACTATATCTCTGGAGAAATAAGTTCAAGCTCAACGCAAGTCACAACTAAAATGAGTGCGTTAGGCCTATTCCCTAGTGATTACTTGCCCCCATTACAAAATGAATGCACAATTCATCACAACTGACAACTTCTCCTCAAGAGATGCCTGAGACAGGAATAGCAGGAGTCTGAAAGTCAGAAAAGAGCAATGGAAGAACTGCAGGGGAAAAGCTTGAATCGTGGCTGAAAACACTGCACTTGATTCTAACCAGTGCTTTCAGGTCTCTATCTGAGGAGCATGGATTATTGGGTAGCTATAACATGAAAAGTAAGAAGCATTCCCTAGCTCCTCTTACATCTGAAGAGCTAACAAGACAGTTCACAAGCACACACACCCCACCAGAATTTGCTGAACTAAGTCTCAGCTGAGATCCATATTTTGCTAACACGTTTTAGGATTAACAGAAGCTGAACACGGAGAGGTAGGCATTGTTGAAAGGGCAATTCTGCAAGTGTTATTTATGTATCAAGTATCTCAGCATTGTGGGCAACCAGGAAAAGTCCTCTCCCACAGACTGGCAAGAAATATGCCTGGCAAAGTCAGATCTCAGTAAACGTTTTACAGCGGCTGACACCATCCTCTGCTCAATAATTTAGCTGGCCAACCTTCAGCTGTGTTTGCAGCAGAAGGAATACGAGCACTGTCAGTATGCAGCTGGAATGGAATACATGACTCCTTGACAGTGGCTGAGGACTCATACAATTATACTTTCATACTCTGCTACAAGCAGAAAGGGACAGGGTCTCAAGGAAGTTCTAATCTCTGATTCTTCCAGTTTAACATATATTTAAGTACTTGGAAAATCATTACCAAAGAAGATGAGTCTTTGTTACATAAAAGAAGCAGTCTTAAACAATGTGATCAAGTACCAGCTTTCCTTGCTAGAGAAACAATGATCTCTCTCCTGAAATTCAGGACTAACTGCCAGAACTTTCTATTCTTCCTTGAATACCTCATGTGACTGTGACAAAGATGCCAGAGTTCCCCTGAGGGTATCCAAGAGATCTCACAAAAAGTCATCACATTAGCCTTTTCCTAAAAGCAAACAAAAGCCGCATGGCTTGCTAGCTGAACAGCTGTCATTTTTGATATATTATCCACAGGGAAGTTTAAAGTAGTATTTAAAAAAAATCCAAACCTATAATATATATATGTGATAGAATTCCTAATGGAAAACAGGCTGTGCAGGGTGGTGGCACAGTCTGCTGCTGATACTGCTATTTAAGAAAAGGGCTGACTGAGAACTACGTAAGGACATAATGCAACTGAGCAACTGGGCCATAAAATAAACAAAATTCAAACCCATTAAGATAAAATAACATACACTGGAGAGGAGTCATCTTAATTCCACATATAAAATAACGAGCTCTGGGCTGACTGTTATCAAACTAAAGGGAAATCTGGGGCTAAATGATGAAGTTCCCTGTAAGTTTTAAGTCAGTCAGACATTGAATCATTACGGGAAGAGCAAACAAAGCAAGGAATATTGTTATGGCACCTCCCCTCGTCTCAGAAAAGACCTAGAAGAACCAAAGGTTGGAAGATCAGTAGAGAAGAGTATGTATATGATTTGCCCATTCTCACAAGGCAACCACTTTTGGATGCTGGAGGTTTGATTTTTATCTGACCCAACACAGCTGCTCCTACACATATACAACACTACTTGGTGTAGCTACGAGTCTCAGTGTTGCTTGAAGTATTTGATGCTTTTTCATTCCCTGCGCTGTACCCCAGCATGCCTCTACCCATCCACCAACCCAGACAACCCAAGGAACGTTTAGATCAACATATCATGGGTAAACCCTTGAATTTTCATGCCATAACGCACTTCCTAGAAGCAGTACTTGTAGGTACCTTAGGGCATAAGCTTTAGTACATCCAAATGAGCTGAGAACGCAGTATGTAAAATGGCAATTGCTGACATGCCACAAAATTTGTGCAGGTTTCTCAACTGAGTGTAATTATTCACCAGCACAATAGTAAATACTCTATTTAATTAATAGCAAAACAGAGTCAATTATAATTAGAAGAGACAAAATTTCTTGTTGGAGACCTCAGGGACACAGGAGGTAAGAATTTAACTTTTACATTTGATACCACAGATCAGGTAAAAAAAAAATAAATCTCTGGACTACAAGTTCTTGGGGAATTTATGAACTTGTATTGTAATATTAATGACTACAAATCCTACACATGTCATGTAAAGCATTTGGATGAACTGATCATATTGTCTCCTCTACTTGTGAGCATTCAGCAGTTTGCAGGAAAGGTTAAAGTAGTATTTCAAAACCAGATCACTTGGTGTATGTTTAATATTACTGTTGCAGAACACATGCAAAAAGTACTGCTTATTGACTGTGGTCATTGAAGCTCAACAACAAATAGATGCCTTACTTTCAAGGTCATTCACTCTCAGTAAATCATCTTAATAATCAGTATGCTATTTGGTATGCACTATGTTTTCTTAATAAATTTAAATGAAAACTTCATTTGGGAGCTCCATTTAAAGCATTAACAACTACACAACTTGAAGACTTAACAGACCACACTATTTTCATTAAAGCAATAGGCTTGCCTGTATTATGGCTAGAGAGCACAATAAAGAACCATTTTTCTGTCTGATTTATCCTACCCATAACACTGAACTTCTCAGAGTCACTTTTTTTGTTTACAGTCTTGAAAATCCAGAATTCCACTAACTACAATGGCACTGCTGCATATTTGTATAACTTGTAACATGGGTTTTTCTACTTCTCTATCAATTGAATTAAGCTGATATTGTTACCCACATGCAAGGTTCAATATGTAACCTATCTACAAGTTTATGCTCTTATTAAATGTGCCTGAGCTTTTCAATAGTTTTACTTAAAATAACAACTTCTTGAAACTTCCCAAAGAGAAGGACAGAGTGTATTTTCTGACTACATGAGGAAAGCTACAAGAACTGATTTCCCAGTAAGCTTAAGAAGCAATGAATGTAATAAACACCAGGCTGCCGTTTCTGCCTTTATACAGCTGCGGAGAATACAGCTCTGAGCTTCTCTAATCCAAGAGTGATCCTATGAACAGTCACAGTAAAATCTGAATTTCAGCACCTCACTTTCTTGGACATAAGCTGAGGGAGGCAGAGGCAGACCCTTTGCTCCTGTGCTCTATATAAGGGGAGCGCTTGGTGCCTCCACTGCACAGCAGAAATGTCAGGCATGCTCCTTCCGCTCACCAGGGAGACACAGGAGATATTGTGCTTTTTGAGAACACAATGGAAAGGAAAGTTGGCTTCACACAATCTGAAACATAAGAAAGCAATCCTTAGGCATAATTTCACCCTCAGCGTGTAAACTCTTTTAGACAATAAACTGTTTAGAACAGGGTTTTTGCTTTAAAGCATCCAGCCCAAGAAGCATTTTATAGAAATCCCACAAAAGATCTCTGAATAAGTGTATTGTTATCAGCAGCAGCGAAACTTCTGCTGGGAATTATTAATTACTTTCTTTTCAATAAATGTTATTAAAGATGAAAAAAGAGATGGAAGGAGGGCTGTAAGATGGTTCATTGTCACTGTGTTCATATGGAAGAAATAGGGGACCCAAAAAAAGCAGCACTTTTTTTCTAAATTGGTCACCCCCCCTCGAAGCTGACTGCTTTCTTTCCCCATGTGCGTCAATACACTGAATGGAATGAACTTTCAAAGCACAGCATGAAAGATATACCCACAAATCCCATTAGTAGTAATGTGATTTGTGTGCTTATCTGCCATGCAATGCTTTGAACGTTCATTCCTCTATGTTCAACTTCAGGCTTTCTACTTCCAAAAACACTTGAAAAGCTTACACACACTTGCAGTTACTTTGGGAGAGAGGAAAACTGGAGGATGTGGAGACCTGCCTCCCAGTTCCAAGGATAACAGCAAGCAAGCAGAGCTTCTGCCTGCAGAACAAGAGTTGTACCTTGGGTGGTTGTTAGCTCCCCAGTCACCATTCCGAGAAACAATCCCTGGTTTAGACTATTCAACTTTTCTCACTTCAGTCCTCTTAACTGAAATGCTTTCATTTTATGCCACTTTGAGCAAGCTTTTTGTCATAAGAAGGGTAACAGTGTTGCATGCTACCTTCAGAATCTGGAATCTCCTGACAAAGACCTTAAAAGAGAAGCACAGTACAGTGCACTATTCATTTATTCTTGTGACAGGCCTTAGATTGTACAGAGCATAGAAAACTGGCACAAAATTAATCAGTTCCTGAGACTATATAAAATGAACTCATGGCAATTTTAAGAGTCAAGGCTGCAATCTTTTTGGTCTTGCATCTGAACTAGGTGGGTGCAACTAATAAGAACAGTGTTTATATTTTTATTTACCTAAACCAGCATCTTTCTTTCAGCCTGGAAGATCCCAAATCTCATTATACAATATCCACTTTACCAGCCTTGCCAAAATATTGCCACTTTTGAAGTACGCTTAGAATAGCAGAAAGGGATGCTCTTGCCTATATGCAATGGAACACCTAATTTTTCTGGAGCAATTGTATTTAATGTTAATGCAAAGTAAACTGAATCCAATTTTAACTTCACACCTAAAAGACACCATTAGCATGAACAAAGTACCCAGCTCATCTTTATTCTGTTTCCAAGAAGAGGAAGAACCTCGCTGAGACTTGGAACTGGTGTTTCAAGGAATACAGACACAAATATACCCTCCAAAATCACCGATGCCTGAACTTACAAGAATAACAACAACTGCTTTACTTTGTAACCCTAAAAGATATCACGTCAAACATTTATTTGACTACGTTCATCTTCTGAAACAGTAACTGCCCTAACCTGTACAAACATGCTGAACAAGGTTTTCATAATCTAACTGTTCCAAAAGCATTCAGACCTTGACTCAACCTCTGGTTGTTAGCCATATTGGTAAGAAAATCGTTTTAACCTTTGTTACTCCTTTACATACAACAAATGCTGTGGAACTGCATGATTATGAATGGGCAAATTTCTCTCCACAGTGCAAAAAAAGTCATAGAGTCATAGAATGGTTTGAGTTGGAAAGGACCTTAAGATTGTTTAGTTCCAACCCCCTGCCATGGGCAGGGACACCACACACTAGACACCACAACACCATGTAATTTCTAATCACAGAGTATATTCTTTGCTTAGTAGAAATTCTACAGAATAGCTTAATTTAATCACCTGACTGTAAAACCTTGCATGAATGGCAAAATTTAAGGTTTTACTCACTACACAAAGTAATTATTGAAGTTAAAAGTTCCTAACAAAGAGGAAATAAATCTGAGGATGAAAAGTAAATATGATTTCTTCTCACAAAGCTTCTCATTTATTTTCAACACTATGAGCTATTTATACTTCTCTCACAATATGCTTCAGAAGGTAGATAGAAACGTAGCCTAAATTGTATCTTGACATAGAGATACAGGCACAGATTATATTTAGCATCTAGGCAGATTCAGACCTTATGTATGCCTTGCAAAGCTCACATTATTAATGTGTTGTGAACTAGATGTCCTACTGATCCAGAAGAGAAACATCTATGAAAATCAAATATACAGCTTTGATAAATATATTATAGTCAGTTACAGCCTTGTAACTCAGATTCTTTTGTGTTTTGGGTTTTTTTTAAAGTGTTTTCCATTGTCCTTACATGATTTCTATTCATCATTTCCCACAATGGGTTAACCATAACTGGGCTATATCCTATTTTTAATCTTATACCTGTCTTATTCTTGCCAGGTTTCCAAGTCTGAAGTTTGCTTATATTGCCTTCACAGGAAAAAATTCTTTTCCATCAAAGCAGAGACTGAAAGCTTGCCCTTCTGCATCCTTGCCTTCCCAGCTTCCCATCTAGAACTCTAGAGCAGGCAGGAAGTGCAGGCTGCAGCGAGGACAGGATTTCAGTGTGATCATGCCAATCTGGAAGTACAACAGGAAACAGCAAAATCAGTGAAGGGTTTACATGGTGCCAGGATTTTAGTGTCTGATCACTGCTTTCTTTGGAAGTGACAGACCACAGCAGGTTACATTTTACAAGGAATTTCTGTGTGTGTGTATGTTCATATATGATTATCAGTTGCATCACCAACATATTCCATTATACACTTTCATGAGCCAAGGTAGGAATGAAGAAAAGTTTGTCTATGCATTTTAAGTCCCGAGAAACATCATGACAGCATACCAGTCTACATAAGCCCACTTTGAGCACCCTGCACTAGTGGAATGTGTCCCTGCCCATAGCAAAGGGTTGGAACTGGTTGAGCTTCAAGGTCCCTTCCAACCCAAACCACTCTGTGATTCAATGATTTCAAGCACTCTGCACTAATGCATGATGGAAGACAATTATATTTCATTTGGATACCTACATCCCACTTTATCTAAGGAACATTATAATAACATACACTTAATTAAATATTAATATTTTTATTACTTTTTTATCTATTATGTCTTAAATTGCCTTTTATAATACAGGTTTTTAAGATTAGCTCCATTTGATATTCTTATTGACATAACAGAAATCACAGCAGAGCTAGTAGAAATCACTGTTACAGACAGAGCTGCTGTCCACAAGAGAAAAAAGAAGCCTCCTTATTGTACAGAGCATCTGATACCTGATCATTTTAATGAAGCCTTCCGTCTTGCATACAAAGTGGTGCAGAAGCCAATTCCACTGTCTGAGGTCAGCAATGCAGAATGCTCATCTTCAGTCAGTTTAGAGCTGTTCAAAATCAAGGCCCATTGTAATCAAGGTCAAAATTGTCATGAACTTCAGTGGAGCGAGCTTTACTTCAGAACTCCTCTATTTATTTTAAGTATCTGAGGCCATGAATATCATAAGAATGCTTGAAAAAATAGCATTTTCTACAAGCAACAGCCATGGGATCCATTACCCTCCAAAGCCAACAACATAAATTGCAGGGTGAATTGGACATGAGTGATAATGCATTAGCATATGCATCTCTGTATACTATTAATTAATGAATCATAGAATAAAATAGGAGCTAGATTACATATCCTCAAAAACCTTTGGCTTCAATTGCATTCACTTTGTAAAGCATAAATGAATTATGTTAAATGAGTAAACAGTAAATTTTAACATATGTGACCATATTACTTAATAACACCAATAAAATAACCCGAAATTATCTTTGAAAGAGAAGAAAACTTATGCTACAAGGGGCAAAAAGCAATATATAGGAGCTATAGAACTACACATCAGAACCTTGTAGCTAACTCTCAGGTTCTACTTCTTCATGTCTGTAACACTCAGTTGGCCAGCAACCAAGCAGGATTATATACCTTTTTTCATTGATGGATGAAACAGTAAATGCTATATTTAAAAAGAACCCCAAACTGTAAACTAGATTGATAACTCATCTAGCATTTCAGCTTCACTCTTCCCTGTGAAATTCATTTCCCTTTTTCTTTCCTTTCAAGAATTTGCTTCCTCTTGGAAGCAGGTATCAAAGCTGCTCCTCGATAACTTAAAAGAAAAATGACTAGAATCTCCTCAGTGTCACTGTATCTGACAAGTTTCTGCAATGTATTTACCTCCTTCTTTCACAACGTTATTAACATTTAAGTACCCAGAAAGTGCTACAGCTGAGGTTTTTTTCCATCCATTACAATTTCAAAATGATGCATTTTATTTTATGGTCTAATAGAGAAAACCTGCTTCTGTCTCCTGGAAGTGGCTGTCCATACTAATTAGTGAGAAATACAATACACGCAACCTTTATTTTGCTAGGATCTGAACAGAAATCTCAATGAAGACTACCAAACCTATTCATAAATCTTTACAAATCTCACCTTTTAGGACAGGTTTAAAAAAAACCCCAACGCCGTGATAACACCCACAGTTATTTCACCAATTTTTCCATTTAAATGGGATTTTGACAATTTAATGACTGCATTCTTTCAAAAATAACAATGGTATTATACGACTGTCATGTAAATGTAACTCAGGACTGCTATCAGTTCATAAAATTATTCCAGAAATCTGTTCACATCCCCTGTTTTTGCAGAGTTTACATAAAATGCAGCTCTCACTTTGTTGTTGGAAAGTATTTTAACATTTGCATTTAAGTCCTCAGAGGTAAATGTTCGGTTCAGATGCAGGATTAATAAATGCCCATCCCTATATCACAGTACGGCATTTTATGCAAAAGCAGTTCTCAAAGAGCCCCGGTCTTTGGGACGAAGCAGGCTCCATCACATTGTTAGCACTCAGGTTGCCAAAAGCACCATGAGAAAACCTGCTTTCACACTGGGCTTTCTAAAATATAATATCACCCAATGCAAGAAGTAATGAAGATGAAATGATCCCATATTGTTCTGAACAATGTATCTGACTGCCCAGTACCAGTGAGGTCTGAGGAAGGAACGCACTGTATTCTGCTGTATATCTCTGAGTCAGACCTGTGAAGTTCTTTGAACCTTTACTGAACCAGTTCTGCATTTGAAATATTTTCAGGACTTATCTTCTCCATTTTAGCAAGCCAGACACAACATACTCCCTGCCTCCTGTCAGTGAACAATGGGAGGGACTGAGCGTGCAGTGGCTAAGCACTCTCATTGAAAAAACCAGGGGATGCTGCAGTAATTGTCCTGAGAGGCTAGAAAGGAAACAAGACTCTATGCTGACAGCTTAGCTCAGCGTGAACTCTCATTTTTCACATGGAGCTAATTAAAAACTGAAATTAGTTAAATATGGAAATGACACTTGCAAGCACTTTAGCTGAGTTCTGGCAAAATCCCTCTAGAGTGCTGCGATGCTACCTGCTGCTTCAAAATTCCCCAACTGAATTTCACAGTTAAAAGGCTGAGCAAAGGGAAAGTTATTACAGAGATTTCCAATTCAAAATGTGTCTGTAAAATTCTAAATTAAATTTCATGGTAGCCCTTTCAGTAACTAGAGACATACTGTGCAGCCCAACGATACGGTGCTCAAATAACGTCCCTGCATGTATTCTCTGATTATCTCACCTTTAGGCACTGTGGTGGTGGTGCCAGCACTGTGAAGCCCACAAAGATACCAGCACTACAATGCTACAAAGCTACAAAGATAAGCTGTGTACTGCTGCTGAAGTAGTCATTTGGAAAGCATGGACGCACGGGGCATAGAGGAATTACTTCCAGAGTTTAACAGTAAAAGATCTCAGAATATCAGAACCCAATGACCAAAATATCTTATGCCTCCTGATTGACTTTATATTTGTAACTGCTGAATACATATGCAGAGAAGGGTCTATACTACAATAAATTCCACGGCCTATATATATCTGTATCTCAACAATTTACAGGCAAGGTAATAATAAAAAGCACTTCTGCCTATTTAAATGGGCATAAAGAACCAAGGGACTGGGTATGCATAAAAGGTATGGTGACTGACATTAGCTTTTTGACTAAAGCACCATGTGAATTCCATTTTGGTGCATGTGACTTGCCTGGTATGCATAAAAGCAAGGGTATTTGCCCAAGGGCAAGTATGATTTCTGAATGCAATTTAACGAAACCCGCCCATGGAGCAGATCATTTTGGATCCATACCAAGGCATTCAGGATAGCCAATCACTTTCAGAACAACTGGAGCACTTTGATTTTATTGTTTCTCCTACATTCCATCCCTCTACCCTTGAGGCAATCCCCTCCCACTGGCCTGCTGCCACTATTGCACCAACAAATTTCTGTCTAGGAAAGCCAGCAAAAGATGCCACACAGCATGAAAGCCACTGTTACTCCCAAGTCTGCTGGCAGGGGGGATTGCTGCACCCAGCCTGCCAAAACCTCTTCCCTGGCAGCTATCTGTATAATCTGTATATCATACCCAGGCTTTGCTAGTCCAGGGCCTTGAAATATCTCAGCTTACCCAGCTGGAGGGGATATGCTGCAGCTGCACCATCAGACCCTCTTATTTTATTGAATTTTGAATTGCAGTTTCAAAGCAATTCAAATGAATTTGCCCAAGGCCTCAGATCAGTAAAACTACTGATACCACCTGCAGCAGGCTTCCTAAATTTGAAGCATTTAAAAGCAGGTGACAGGATAGGAGCTTTCAATGTAAGGACTAACATTCATGAAAAGCCTGCTAAACAAACTTGGTCATGCCCCTTTTTGGCAAGGAAGGAACTGTATGGCTTTCATCCCAATTCTCACAATAGTACTGGTAATAACGGGAAATTCCATTTTAAATTATGTTTTAAATCATGTATATTTTTCCAGGTTAAAAAGGAGACATTTATTGGATCACTGAGTTCCATCTCTTTTAAAGCATTTATACGTGTGGAGATAAAGAGCAGACTATGACGAACATGAACTCTTAACAGGAGGGTGTATTAAGAAATCCAGGAACCAACATCCAGCAGGCTGAGGCCTCTTTCAAGTTTATAAAACTCCAATGAGATCATTACAACAGGGGTTGCCCTCAGGGAAGAAATCTAAAAGCATGATCATAACACCCTTCCCTTCAAGTAACATTTTTAATAATGCCCATTGTTTAGTCATATTCGATACCCTTAAACATCCCAGATGGTGTTGAAATATAAGTATATACGACATTATTTAAGTCCTGCAGCGACACAGAGGCTAATGGCAAGACTATAGTAAACAGGTAATACATTTTGACCAAGGTCCTTTGTTTAGCCTTTACTTTTACGGAACAGTGGCAGTGTGAATATCCAGGAAGAGCAGAACAATAATCAAAACAAAATAAACAAACAAAAACCCCAAACCAAACAAAACCCCTTGATGCCCAGGGACATATGTAGTTGCACTGAGCTGAGTCTCCTGCAGGTTCTGCACTACTAACATATCCCAGATCTGTCAGTAAGGAAACCACTGTTTCCCCACTCATAATGCCATCCAATTCTTCTTGCAGCAACCAGAGGCAAAAGATTAAATTTCCTGTCTAGCAGTTGTCCATGCCTGTAGTCCATTTAGAATGTGCCTGATTGACAGGTACAAGTTTAAAAACTACTGGGACACATACCTGCCTGGCTACGGCTGCCTATCTAACTAGGAGCCAGAGCCTCAGCCAGAGGAAGCAGAGCATGTCAGCCAAAGTCCTTTGCAAGAACAAAGTGGTTGTGGTCCCAGCCTGGCACCTTGCTCTTACCCACTTCATACTGAACAGGGATTCAGTGACTGAATATTGGTTCCTCTTGTTTCATTGCGCTGGCTGTGCCTGTATACACAACTGTACCCAGAGCAATGATATAGCAGATAACTAGTACGTACTTCTCTTGTCTGTGGGTTTTAATAGCACCCATATTAATTTTATGAGTAACTACCATATTTGGGGATCAGTATTCTTAAAGAGAGAAATTATTTATATCTTCTTTTTTCCCTCTTCTGTCATCCTACCTGAGTATACTCACAGGAAGATGTAGCTTGGTGAGGGAGCTAGAAGCAGAAATAGGGAATCTGGGGAAGGGTACTGTCAGATACAATCAGGCAGCTTACTTTGAACGGCAATCATAAGGCAACAACTTATGCCTTTTAAAAGATCCCTAAAGAATAACCTATAAGGAACTTGCTAGAAAGAACAACGTATATTCCAATCAACTCATGATTGTACTTCAGATCTGCAATGAACATTCTCTCTCCAAAGTGCTTTCTGCTATACTCAGCACATGATGCACATCTGGGTAAGCACCACTGGGATAAAGCCTGAAGACATGCTTACAAGGGGACATCCATGCAGACAACTGGTTTTGTCCCTAATGATTCTGGGAAAGTATTTACTCAAGAAGAAAATGAATAGTGGCTTAAAGGGAAGAAATTAAGACAGGATTTTCATCTTCAGGTACTTAAAGGTGTTTAATCATTCTCTTGGTTTTTTTCCCCCCTCTTGCACTCAGAAATATCCAATAAAACTTTAAAAACTTGAATCAAGGAAAAAAAACTGAGCCTGAAGCCTCACTTCAGGGAGGAAGAAAAGAGGAGGGAGCAAAAGCGGGCTGACAGACAGAAATACATTATTTTTTCTTTCCATAACCAATATAGCATAGCAGTGTGGGCCAGGGAATTGCACCCACCAAACACACATACTACCACCATCTTTGCCCTTGTCGGAGTCATTTCAGTGCTCAGAAGACACCGCATGCACAACCCAGCAATGTCATCCTTGTGCATAAACCAGCCTCCATATGCAGAAAGCAATGGAGTGAAGATTATTCCCAAAGCTGGGGCCAAGAAAGGGCTACTGGTTCCAGGAGACTGGCGAGCCAAGTACCCCCAGAGAGTGCACAAGCTGGTTCTCTGAGCCATAGGTGAGAACAACACTCGTTGTGAACAACACTAAGACCGTTCAGCCTCACTCTGAACTGCTGCCTCATACCAACTTTCTTTGTAAACAGAGCCTTAAAATCATCCCATAAGAGGCAGAAGGGGCAACTTTCTGACTTTGCCAAATACAGGCTTCTCAGTGGAAGCTACACAGGTTTTGCCCTGTAAAGTGATTCTGGCATTCTAGATAGATAAAGTCAATTAATGAATTCCTTATATTGTAAAACTTTAGTCAAGGTCATTTAGAATGCAAACCTGGAGTTCAATTATGTTTTACCTGTGGATGACACAATTACAAGAAAAAAACAGTTTTTATAACTCAACCATCTTTTCCCCTTGGTTATCAATTTTTAAATACAGGGCAAGAAAAAAAGTGTCCTTTTGAGAAAATTCTGAACACATAAGTGTTTCAGATCAGTTCTTCTGCACAGAAGAAAATGTTTCTTTTAATAGTGTGATTCGATGTAATTTGCCTTATGATTTTTCTTAAGGTACAGCAAATGCTGACCAGAAAATGGCACATATTTCATTTCAAGATACAGAGCCAAATTCATCCCTGCATCTTTTTCATGCCCCATTGGTCTAAGCCAATTATTTTCAGTGTAGCTATATCAGTGTGAAAAAGGAATAATGCAATCATGAATCAAGTCCATGCTATTTTTCATGACAATTCCACTTCAGCAAAGCCTTAGATATAACCTAGTGAACCACAGATCACAGTAATATTTTATAAAATTTATTGAACAAAACGTATTAAACAAACTTACCTTTCTGTCCATATCTTAGCAACTTAGCAACCCTTAAAATACCTGAACACTGGGAACAAGCTTCCCAAATCTTACCTACAAATGCAGACTTTACTTTTGAGAATAGCTGTGCCAGCACTGATGGCCATAATTGCAAGAATAAATTTTGCAGAATGGGGTTGTAATGCACACATTTTACCTGTATCTGCACAAAGTCCTTAAGGTACCTCTTAATTAGCGGTATCATTTTCTAGGCTATTCACTAGATCTGTCATGTAAATTCAATGGCAGGGATATTAAGGCTTCACTACAGGAGATACCATATCCCTAAATAGCTTAAGCGCTCCACGGCCACGTCACATGTTTTATGGTTTCCACTGAATTCAGTAAGAGCACCCAAAGTGAGCTGGAGGAAAGAACCTGCCCTACGGTACTGCATCTCGGGCTCGAGCATCCTTCACAGCACCAGTCTGATGCTCCATGACCAACTGTGGCCGATGATGTATCACAGACTAGCTATACCTTAGTATGAACCCATTGCTAGAAAGCCAAGAACAGCGCTAACTGAAGTTCAATGTCTGCATGCAGACAGGGAAGTGAAACTTAATTCCTCATGGAAAAATGCAGTGGGACTGTATGAAAACTGCAGGAGCTGCTGCATACCAATTTTAGTCATATCTTTAAGTAGATGGCAATAAATCCTTATTATTTGCAAGGAAAACTCGTTTACACTAAAGCAACCTGCAGTTTTCCCTTGCAAGAGCCAAGCAGCAGCTTAACTCTGCATACAAAGGGTACAACCACTGTCAGCTTTGTGAAATGAGGGAGGATGCAGTGTCAACAGGACCACATCTAAGCGATAATTAGACCCAAGTATGAAATCTGGGGTTAAAACCTGTAGTCTTAACTCAAGATTGCTCCCTCAGTACCTTTTCATCAGCTTGTTCATGATTTAGAGTTTAAATTAAAGCTTCTAACCCTGAGCTCAGTACTGTGGAAAGAAAAACACTTCAGGAAAGTCTGGGTCTTCAGTCAGCTCCTGAAAGGGCCATATCCTCTCTGCTTGAGCCTTTGGGGCTCCTTATCAGTTGCGGGAAAAACAAATGTTTTGTGAGCTGGGAAACACATTTCTTTGCCAGCGCCAGGTTGTCATCATGGACGTCCCCAATCACCCCTCGCTCCTCACACACCTCAGGGCTTCTCGCCAGCGCTGGGAGGCC
>NW_009940422.1:106743-106978 GCF_000696875.1 Nestor notabilis | reverse complement strand
GCCGGTAGCCAGCTCAGGGCACAGCCCTCATGGCTGCTGGGGCCCTGCCAGCTCCCCCTCCACTGCCCTGCCTGCCGCCGGCCCGCGCCCGGCACTGCACAGGCTGCCCCGGATGCCTCGAGCAGCACCAAAGTTCCTCAAGAGGGACGGGAGACATGTGGCCCTTGCCCCTTCAGGAACACTGTAACCAAACCACACACAGTAAATCGTGGAGTCACAGAACCAGCAGGGTTGG
>NW_009940422.1:54189-106272 GCF_000696875.1 Nestor notabilis | reverse complement strand
CAGTGCCCAGTGCAGGGGGACAGTCACTGCCCTGGCCCTGCTGATAACACTGTTGCTGATACATAAATGAGTGCAAGTGACTCAGTAAATGTAAGTATCGATACAGCAGACATGTAAGAAACTACTTCAGCAACATCCCCTTTAAACACTCTCATGTGGGGTTTGTCAGAACTACTGTCAAGTGCTGTAACTAAAAAACTGAACAGTTCTCCAACAATGTTACTCTGGTGCACCTGAGGGACTGGCATCCTAGAGACTGAGTTGGCACGAAGTGAGAAGATAAAGCATAGTACTGCTGGGTTTCCTGCTTTTACTTTCCTAGAAGACAAATACAAAATTATCATTACTAAGGTGTTTTCTGGACACAAGCACTGCAAAGGACAACTGGCTGTGACGGGGACGCAAACCCGCCTTGCTGTGAATGCCCGCCCGGGAGCTGCTGGAGGTCCTGCCCCAGTCCCTGTGAGTAACCCCAACACAGGACCAGGCTCCGCTGCAACCCTTCTTTGACACCCTCCAGCTGCCAGCCATGGCACGCTGCTCAGCTTAGTTTACCTTAAAATTTCCTCGTGGATGGCTGTACTATGAATTCATGTCGGCTGATGATTTAGTGGTTGCCAGCTGATATCAGAGAGAGAAGCATTTTTCCCTTCAGTGTCTGCTTTGTAAATCAATCGCTAAATTATGTGCTACTTCATTCACATTTTTTTGGGGCCTCTATCTGCCATAAGACACCTGCTGTGGTGATAACTGACAAAATATATGGAACCTGGGGAGAGGATGAGGAAAGACAGGAAGGAGGAGGGATACAACTATCTTTGCACATGCGACCTATTGGCAGAAATGCTCAGGCAGTGGCATACAAATGCTGTAGATTGAAGCTATTGAATTTTTTAGTAGCACAATACACTGCATAGCATTGCTCTTTAAGTGCTTGTATTCTGGTGCAACAGCAATCTTCAAAGCAGTAAAATAAGATGTACCCAGCTGTGTTCCAATTCATATACATCAAGAAGAAAACTTGTACTTTTCTATACTAATTTCACAGAGAAAGCATAAAAATCTATCAAAAAGCGGAAAAAAAATTCCACAGAGTCAAACTTTAACAATCAAGAAAAATAAATCTAGTTTTATTAATCTGTATCACGGAAACACAAGGTATTTAAAGCACTTTTGTGACATCTCAATTAATCTGTATCAGGTTGTCTGGATGGAATCATGATCTTACTGTCAAGCTCAAAACATTCACTGTCTCCTCCACAAAACAACGATTAAAATCTTTAAAAGCAGTTTGAGAATGTTGGCAGGCAGAGCTATCCACACTGCAAACAAATAGGTACTGTTAACATTCACATCTTATAGACATCTTTCTTTTGCAAGGCCTTATTTATTTTTTTGTTTTCAGTAATAGCATACAAATTACTTTCCTTGGAATCAGACTCAAGATTCCTGCAGATTCTTACATGAGAAAACATGTTACCACCACTAACAGTAACACACACAAAACAGAATTACTCCTACATGTAACAGCATTGAAAGGAGTGTGTAGTATCAGCATTAGAAGATGGATGAGGAAACCAGAGGTGGTAAAGACAGATTACTGTGTGAGCAGAGTAATTTTGAAAGCTTCACTAGGGGACTGGGATCTGTTCCCTCCAAAAGAAAATCAGCCAGAAAGCATAAACAGTACACTGCTCTTTTCCCTTGTTCTATAAAGTTCTTTTCTTCAGGTTGTGTGGGAAAGAGAATAAAACTTGTCTTCTTCCCTTCAGAACAGAGCATTACTGTAAAATACTTAATTATTATTGTTACAGCTTCTGCCACATCAGATTGCACTTCAACTAATTTTATTTTCTAAGGTGAATGACCTGCTAATAAAAGACACTAGACTTATAGTCCCAAACCCCAGTATTTGCCATTTATTCTCAGAATAGGACTAGCACTGAAAGATTCTCCAAGTGGTCAGCTTCACTCCTACTCTGACGAAATTGTTCCTTTATCATTGTCTATTCCAGAAGATAACAGTCATCAGCTAAAATGGTAAAAAGTGACTTAACACTGTGTGGGGGCAGAGGGTGTCCTACCCGACACCCCAGTAACAACCAGTGAATTCTCATAATGTCATGAGAGGGGAAAAAAGTGCAGAAACAGCTACACTTCCCCCCAAGGAGCAATGTTTCCCCAGAAAACGGCCTGAAAAGCAGTACTTTGCCCCACAGGGAGAGTAATTTGGGGTCCTGAAATAAAAGTGGATAGATAAGGTTGCATTGGGTGAGCAAGTCCTGCATTCTGAAAGAGGAAGATTTTAATTGCCTTGGTAGCACCCATGGCTACAGCCCTCTCCCTGCATAAATTTACCTGGGAAAACCAAACTAGCTGGGGCACAAGCTGGTTAGGTGGAGCAGGACAGGGAGAAAAACACTGACACACAGAACCCCGAAGCTTGGTTGACCCTGAAACTAAGTTTTAACAGAGTATCAGAACTCATCTTAAATAGTATACTGATGTTCTTCATGAAAATAACTTACAAAATGTCAGTTATTCACAAACAAAGGTGGTGAGATGTTACCTAGAACAAATTATTATGCCTCCTGTAAGGGAAAACAATGTTAAAACATTGCTCCAAATGTGATGTGAACAACTAGGATTCTTTGGAAAGTGAGGGTAGCGAATCTTGTGTTATCACTGAAGATCATACCACTCAATGAAGAAGTCGCTTCATTATCAACAGACACAAACATCCATGCACAGATCTCTCCTCCAGAACTACCTGAAAAGAGGTGTGAATTGTCAATCATACTTTACCACCTTGTGCTATGATTTCTTTCTGAAACCCAATGCTCTTCATTAGATCTAATTATTACATTACTTTTAAATACCAGACTATAGACCATGATACCACTCAAAACAGATGCTCAAAACCAGCAGACCTATGGTCCATTTTTTACAGTAATGTAAAATATATACATTACTGAAACTCAATTTAGTCATCTGAAATGTAGGAATAATAACATTTACTTTCCCCACAGTGAAGTGCTTATAAGCTAAATTAGCATTTACTATAATTCATCTCAATTCTAGAAAACAGTGAATCATAGCCTTAACTTATTTTTAAAAAATGAATAAGCAATTTCATTGAACAGGGAATAAAACTTTTGTCTTGGTTGGTTTTATTTTTTGTTTTTCAATTCCTCCAACTATCATTATTTACCAGAAGCTAATTTAGCCTATTTACAGAAAAATCAAGTCCTTTTTTTGGCTCCTCTGTGCTAGAATTAATCAGAAGCAGCATGATTCCATGTTTAATTTCTATCACAGCAGCTATTGCTTTACAAATAAATAAAACTTACAAGACTTTTATTGCTCCTAAAGAAGACGCTCACTTTTTCTTAAGGAAAATAAAGAGCAGAGTACTGGCTTCTACACAAACTTTTGTTTAATTATGAGAATACCTCCGGATATGTGTTTTCCCTTAATAAAATACAAGTGCATAATTAAACCTGCATTTTCTTGAAAGACATCAGCAATACCTGGCTAATCTGGAAGATGTCCAGACTGGCAAGAATGTAAATGCCCATGAGAAAACAGAACTCGGGAAGGGGGTTGTTGGAAAACAGGTTATGGGTCAATGCAAGCTATCAAGTTCAACCACAGAGGCAAGTACTATGAGGTGGTACGTGGAATTCCTTTTGTAGACCTGGGGCTTAGTTTATTCAAGTTGAAAAAGCTGGTTATCAATTTTCTAGCTAGATTTACTAAAAGGATAGCAGAATTTAGCCCCATCTGTTAGTCCTTGGCTAGGACACTGGTGCTATTTGTTTTCCTAGCATGGCATCCCAGTCCGTTTCTCACTTGCAAGCTCATACAACAGATTGATGGTGCCAGAGAGACACTGTGAAGTGGTGCCTGCACCGCTGCCAAGGGCAGGGAAGAACGGATGGTCAAATCCAGATGATTTCACATTAAGAGAGGAGGAAGTGAAAAATCTGCACTGTCCCCACTCCCCACCCCATGCTCACAGGAGATTGCATCTAACCTTCAGTCAGCAAAACTGAGATAGAAAGAGAGAAAACTTTGCTTTAAAGCTTGAGAGCTGCCTAAGAATACTTTCAGTTCAATTTTGCCCAACCATGGGCTGGTTTTAAAACCATACTGCCAAAATAAGAGTTAGAGGGATTTTCCCCAGCTTCGTAACTGGGACAAACTGCTTTGCCCTAAACAGCTTTTGCCTGAAGACTTTCTCCAGTGCCCTCTTCCACAAAAACATGCAGAGGGAATGGCAGTTTTCTGCAGACCCAGCTGATCTGTAAATCTGCTGGGAGACTGCAGATTTAGTGTGCAGTGAACCTTACGTATGCTATATTAAAGTTTATACAAAACATCACACTGAATCTACAGCCAACCCTGTAGCAACAACGGGTCTAAGTCACATTTCTCATTATATAAGAGTACAATTTTATACTTCATTATCAGTTAGTATTAGTGGCAAATATGTGCTAGATTACTACAAAATATTAAACATTTTGAGATCCTGTGAATTTCACCAAAGAAAATAAATGTATTTCCGGTTACTACCTCAGCTATTTTTGTAAACTTTTCCCCTGCTGCAGAAAAGCCTGCTCCAACTCCGATTCATTTTCCCATTCCTGACTTTACTTACGTGGGCATTCCCAACAGACTTCAGAAAGGTACACATGGAGCATTTCCAAGAATGGGCCTAGGGTAAAATTCTGGCAAATACATAAAATAAGTAAACTAAAAAGCAGAGGAAATATTTTCATCATGTCTGTCAACTTACAGTAATATTAAAAATTTTAGACCATCACAAAACATTATCTACATGTGACTTAAGTTCATCTAGGCGCACACAACAAAAAGCAGGTGTAAGAAATCACAGAAATGTGTATCTAGAAATCAGTTCAATTTGTAGGTATCTATACACATAAACACAAACAATAAGCAAAGTAGAGACATGTATAATATAATTCTGTCTACTACAAATTTGGCCTTTTCATATTCTGCAGCTCAAACTCTATTATAAGCTTGCCATTTCAATCCAGACCTTTGACTTCCAAGAAAAGGCTTTAGGGAAAAACTCTGTTTATATTTAGGAAAAGCTTTAAAAGGTAAAACCATCATAGAATAATATTATCTTTATCTTACTAGACTAGTCACAGAGTTCAAACTGAAATGGCATTTTATAGAAGCAATAATGTCTCAATTTGTAAATGGCATGCAGGGCATCTATATTACTGCAAACCAGGGATACCGATTGCAGGATTTCCACTTCCTGAGCTGCCAAAGGGGGTATTTTCATGACGGTGACACACATGGGTTTCCAAGTCCACAGCTGGCACTGATAAGTGCCATGAGTTACTAAAGACTGAACACACATTGCACAGTGCACAAGCACGCTGATGGAAAATATATTTAATGTAAGATATCCAAGTAAAAGAGGACAGAAGAAGGAAGAAGCCCCACAATCCTACAGACACTTCAAGTGAGGAGAAAGCACCTAGGATTTTGTATTTTCCTTCAAACAAGAAAAGACATGATTGTGTTTAAATTTCCAGCCAAGGAAAGCAAAGCTTTGGTTACCTTCAATACAACTGTGTGACTTCATCTTTGTCTGTGAGTACCCATGTGCCAAACCACTGTGACTGAGACTAGCTAAACAGTGACTGTTTAAAAGAATTAACTTACTTCCAAAGCCTTTCTCCTGCCCACAGATCAAATCAGTAAATCTTTCACCTGAAGATCTTCATGGGCAACATTACTGAGCAAAATAAAATACTGAATTACCGCCACCTCCAAACCCCCGTATCTGACCCTTGGTATCTGAGGCCTGTTTTGCCTTGTGAGAAATACAAAAAAGTCTTTTGTCTCTGAAACCACAAAGATTTGGGCTCAAACATTAGAACTGTGTGAGAAAACTTGCAAATTTTGGCTAAAAGCAGCCCCACAGAAACTTACAGCTGATTTGCTGTGTTCAGTAATTTAACCATGTGTCAACCTTCTGAATACCGAACTCGGAAAACTGCCTTATACAACTATAAAAAAATAGATACGATTCCAGAGTCATGACTATGCTAAAGAAAAAGCAACATATGCAGTATATGCAACCATTACCTCTTTTGCAAACTGCTCTCGGATTGTCAGAGTGCTGTGGTTTAAACCCAGCATGAGAGACTGAAAAGTCCTTGATCAGGGTAAGCACCATTCAGCAACAACTAAAACATCCGTGTGTTATCGGCATTATTCTCAGACTAAAGCCAAAGCAAGCACTATGCCAGCTGCTAGGAAGAAAATTAACTCTATCCCAGCCGAAACCAGGACACAGAGTATACAAGTTGTGGCATGCAGCAGAAGCTGCTAATGGAAATCATTTGAAACAAAATCTGCTGAAAGTATGTAAAGGATAACTGACAGCTGAAAAAAAACCCCTCATGTTGATCTACAGGTTGAAAGAACTAGAATTCTTAAGCTTTGGGCCCTGAGCTTTGGTTTGGACCTTCCTATTCAGAAAAGCTAAGATGTGGGCTCAGGATAAGGCTTCATACTCTAAAGGTAACAAATACAGTGGATTTTATGCATTCAGTCCAAGGCCATGTGCTACCCCTTCCCTGAGAAGTGACTGAGTGCACACTAGTCACAGGTACAGGACTAAGGCATCCTCCATGTGAAACGGCAGTCCAAGGTCTTAGGCATAGAGCTGTCTGTCCTTGTCAGGGTAGGATTTGTTGCATCCCCAAACTGCACTTCACTCTTTTCCTGGGTCTCTGGGCCACTTGAAAAGGACAGTGCCAGGAGGAGCCCAGGAGCTGCCGGTTTGTTCTAGCAAGGTACACCTGCCCGCTGCCTGAACCACTCAGCTGTGCTGTACTGAGGACTACTCATCAGCACAACACCACGCTACCACAAGTGGCTACTAGAAGGTCTCCTACTTCAGGCTCAGGTTGGAATGCAGGTTGGGATGTGAGTAGCTTTGAAACTGGTATCCAGGAATTCCGAAATCATGAATGCCACACTAAGTGCCTGTTCCCTCAAAGCATGGAAACCACAGCCGAAAGTGTACATTTTGAAATGCACACACAGTTGAAGCAAAGCAAATTCCCACTCCTTCAGTTTACCTGTTGTGTATCTAGTATTCCAGCAGTTTCAAATCAATGTTAAGCAAGTTTCACTGTCTTTAAAAGCCCTTTTCTATTCTAGCTGTTTACAGTTTTCTACTGGTAAATATGGGAGAAAAGATGAGTGATTTATCAACACTCAGTTTAAAAAGTCAAACAACATATTAAAACAATAGTTCATAGCTCGGTGAATAGAGTTAAGCAGACCATTTTCACAGTGATTTTTATAGAAAGTACATGCATAGATTTTTGACAGGAAGAAAAAAATCTTAAGATAAAGAGAGTTAATCTCTTAAGATAAAGAGAGTGCATTAGATGTTGTTAAACCTTTATTTGTTCTAAAGCAAAAGATAAAACTCGTTCTGTTAGAGATCTATATAAAATCTAAAAGGAGAGATGAAAATCACAGCTTTTCAACCTCAGTAATTTCCCTTTACAAATATTCTAAGATGAGATTGAGTGAAACCTTTCACCAAACTACATCCTGAAAACCAATACTATTTCCAGTCTCGCTGCTAATGTGAGAGCAGGTAGTGCTGATCAAATGACAGAAAACCAATCAAGTAGCAAGACGCATCTTGCTGTTTTCCTGAATGTCTATAAATTCACTGCTTTCAGTAACAGTCACACACTTCCTTAGCCACAGGCCTAATTGGCGTCACTTGCCCATGGCTGCTTAGGCAATTGCAATGATCCAGGTTGTGCAAGAAGATAACGAGTCCCTGAATTGACTAAGGAGTGTCAGAATGACAGAAGGAAAAATTGGCTAAGGGAGCCCATCAGCAGCTGTATGTGCATCCTCAGGTGGTGCTCAAGGAGAACGTATATTTTAATTTGTAGCCCATTTGCTGCAAAAGCACAGAAGTTTAAGATCTGCCATGGAGTACGATATGGCAATCCAAACAAAGGAAAGGAAAACAACTTTTCTGTATTTCTAAGAACAAATAGCTGTCTCTACCATCACATCATTGTTTTACTATTACCAGCTAATACAACAGCAGACAGAAAGTGCAGCTGCGGTCCACAGAATATTTGGCATTTCTGGCCCAAGCATAATCCCTCATGTAATGAAAAACCTATTTCTATTTCCGCATCCTCGCTACTCTTCATACTGAAGAGGCTTGCGTCTGTCTCCCATTTATTGAAGCTTATTCTTCATCTAGACAGCCAGGACTGGTTTGCACTAGAAATTAGGTTTTAAATCACTATTTTTCTATTATTTATTTTAGGATTTTCAGGAAACCTCCAGAGGTGAAGAAAAATTCTTCTTGTTGAAAAAGACCCTAGTGCTCTTAATGAACCAAGCCCCAAATCCCTGACCCATGTTAAAGAACTCTGTTTTTAAAGTTCAAAATAAACTGTCTATAAAGACAATAACATTATTTTAAGAGTTGAAATGACATAAAAATGTTAAAAAAGAAAAAAAAGTTAAAACTCCCCATGCAAGAACCAGACTAATCACATCCCTGAGCTTCTCTTAATGAGCAGGCTGCATTATGGGCTCTTCCTTCTCTTTTCTCATGTCGGAGTTTTGCATTTCAGTGATTAATGGAGTTGCAAGCTGTAGAATGGGATATATATGAAGAAAGAAACAAGGTGAAATAAACTTTTGGCTCAATAAATCTTATGGGCTTAAATTGCATCTGTTTTCTCTTTATGCTCTTTGCTGCCTTGTGGCCACTTTTAACATGATTTCTATTTTTAGGTCCCAGCTCTGCATCACATCCTTATAAATGGGCACAGTTCTCTCCTTGGAAAAGACCTTAGATGTTATAGGCATACTAACCCATCACTGCAAGCTAAATGGGACTATGATGCTGCATTGCCTTTCTCTGGAAAATGTTAGTGTGCCTGCTGTGAAATTGTTTAACTTCTATTTCACTTTAAAGTATTCTGCATTTACCACAGACCAGCAAAGATGTTGTAAGTTCATATCTATCCTTATATTACCTTGGGATACTTGCTACATACTCCTGATATTTTTCCAACATCTATTAATTTTCTCAGCATATCAAACACTATTTTCCCCTCTTTAAAGACTTCTAATAACTGAGCACAGAAGTCCTCTAGCAACAGCACATTCTTACAGAAGACATATCTTCTTTCTTCTGCAAAAGAAAATATTACCCTCACAACTCCAGTTCAGTTGTGAGATTCCAGCTGTCAAGAGCAAAACCTGAGTTTGCTGCTAAACCACATGCCTTGGATCCAACTAGCTCCCCTAGAATTACACTCTGTGGTTTCATGGTTCCCGTGTTTAGGAGGCATAGCATAGCACCAAGTTCCTGATTTATAAGTGAAAATTGTAATCTTGTTCTTCTAACTACACAGAATTATTTCAGTCACATTGGCAAATCTTTTAATAGTAGCAGGTTGGCTTTGCACTTGTTGTTGGTACAATTGCACTGAAGTTGGTTTATGCAGCCAAATTAGGATACCGAGAACCAGCAGTTCATGCCTTGCTTCATGCTGAAGTAGACATGGATAGGGGCTTCCAATAATCTTTTGCCTTCCTCATGTAATTCTTCGGTCTCTGATTACTACATCAGCTATTATACAGTCATCTGCACCTTACAGAAATCAGGAAGTCTCTTGCAGGATAAATCAGTAAATTGAAAGAAGAATATGCAAATATACAGAACATGTACTGCAAGACTAGCGCAGTGCACTCAGATTTAAACAAAATGATGTTAACATACATGTACAAGCAGCGTGTTATTGATAGACTGACTGACCTTTCAAAGAATCTTGTCTAATCCAGGTCAATTCCTGCAAGGCAAATGAAGTGCTGCAGAAAGGAGTATACCTTCTCATCCAGCAAATGGGGAACCCATTCCGCCACATTGGCATTAGTATGTGAGGACTGCTTCTATTCTTTGGCTTTCCTCAGACAGTATTCAGTAAGAAAAATGTTGGAAGAAATCAGATGATCAACAAACCAGCAAATTAAAAAAAAAACAAAACAAAACAAAAAAAGTTTAAAATTAACTGCAGCAATATTACGCATTATGCATATTACCTTTTAAAAATTAAACATGACAGAGGGGGATAAATCTGGATATCCCAGAGAAGAAAACAAACTAAACCCAGAGAATATTTAAAGTTTTAGGTAAGGTTCTGCAAGATCAACATAAGAGAACCCATTTCCTTCCCATTCAGGAACTATATTAATACAAATGCTTGTCTTTTCTAGTAATTATTTAGTAATAGCCAAGACAAAGACATTAATAGTGTCTAATAATCACACAGTGGGGCTCAATAGTGATTCTCTCATTATCAAATCTGTTCAAGATACAAGTCAAAACATGATTTTTCTAACCAACTACATTCTTCATTTTGGCATTGTAATTCCAGCTTCTGATGTCAGCAAAGATTATGAGAAAAGAAGTAGGGCAGAATTTCCTGAATATTAATAAAGTATACATGCATCAGTCAAAATAGGAGCCTCTCCTTCCTACACCCCTCAACCTATTAAATAAAACAGGCTTTGGCTCGCCTATACCCATCATGGTCAAATTCTAGTGTGGAAAGCAAACATTCGTTCATGCTCAGTGGAAGGACTCCATGTCTTAGAGTATAGCACTCACCATTATTCAGGAAAAAAATGGCTCAAATCACTAAATATGGGAATAACTCCTTGCAGTGGTACAAACCAGGGACTGACTGGCTGGGGAGCAGCTCCACATGCAAGGAACTGCTCCTGTCATCCCAGTGGACAGAGCACTAAACATGAGCCAGCAACATGCCCTGGCAACAAAGGTGGCCAGCAATATACTAGGCCGTAGAAACAGAAGCATGGCCAGGGGACTGGGGGAGATGAGTATCCCTATCTGCTCTGTACTCAATAGTGTGCTTCTAGGATAACTGCATCCAGTTTCAGGCCTTTCAATACAACAAAGTTACCAATAATCTGGAGCAAGTCCAGGGGACACCAACAGGATGGTTGGAGCTGGAACACATGTTCTGGGAGGAGGGGCTGAGGGAGCTGGCTCAATCTAGTCTGGGGAAGACCAACTACTCTAGCCTGGGGGCTTAAAAGCAGCCTGTTGGTACCTTATCAAGAAGATAAAGCCAGGCTCTTTACACTGGAATATGGCAAGAGGATGAGACATGAAATGTATACATTAAAGCAAGGTGGAGGCTGGATATAAGGAAATACTTCTTCACTGTGAGGACAGTCAAGCAGTGGAACAGGTTGCCCAGGAAGGTGGTGCAATCTCTGTCCTTGGAGATCTTCAAGACCAGACTGGACTTCAGAGATGACCCAGGTTTGAGCAGATGACTGGACTAGAGACCTCCAAAGGTTCCTTTCAAGCTGAATTATCCTACATCCTGGTAAATATAAATCTGGAGCGCAAAACTTGTCCGAGGGATCAGACAGGTTTTCACAGAAGATGCCATTTTTCCCAGTTTTAACTACAAGACTAAAAAGAATTAACAAGGCACTACAAAGCATGAATATGGAGTGCTAGATATTCAAACTCATGGACCTTGGCGAGTCAAAGACTTTACTACTGGACATACAGAATACATAAGATAGCTGGCACTGTTGTATCTCAGTAGTGACATAAGCAGGCAGCTTTAAGTATGATGCAGCAAGACTACAGAGAATTAAAGCCTGAATAAGCATAAGCTGAAATGAACCTGAAAACTGTTTCTTAAACAGTTTCTTAAATTACTGAAAAGAGATAATGTCACCACATTATACTATATGGTGAGTAAAGTTTTCTGTCATTTCACAGTGATGTGTCATTTCTCTTCCCACTGTTAAACTTCTTTTACTCCATAATTTCTGTCGTGTGTTACCCTGTCTTATTATTTTCACAACTGGAATTTAATTTCTATTTTTATCCTTTGTCTTCCTGCCAGTTCCTTGAACATTCTCTTGTCTCTTCAGTACACTTAAGTATTTTTTATTTGTGTTTCTTTTTTCATGGCTTTCATAATAGTGTTGTAAAAGCTACATTACCCACCCTTATAAAAGCTATGTCACACTTTTCAATCTGATATTACCCCATTGAGCAATAGTTCTATTCCTAAAGGCAAACATGCACTTCTCCATTTTAATGAATAAAAGGCACAAGTGTGCTAAGTGAAAAACAACACAATGAGTTATTAAAGAAGCAAAGCAACAAATAATCAATATGAATGAAGCAATAAATGATCAACTGGTGATATCAATATAAATAGCTGCTAAAAGACCAGTGTTTACGTAGGGATATTTTACACTAATTCTGAGCACTGACTTCTCAGAGAGAATGACCACAGGTTTATTTGACAGGTATCTCTGGCTTGGCAAAATATAATCTTCACTATTCCTTATGTTCACCCTTCCCCTGAAAAGTGGTCTCCTCTCAGTCTGTGGGGTGGGCTATAAAGCATGTCTTGCTAAAGCACCTCAAAACGTTTTCTCCCTGACTTCCTGCAAGACCTGTTTTGCATCCAATTATCTCTCCTATCTCTTTGCCCTGACAAGACTTTATAGCTGTGATTCTGGGATTAAATCCTAGACTTCCAAACAAATTCATAATACGCAGTATTTGCACTGAGGAAAGTGAGAATAGGCTCTGCTATGGAGCCATTACAAAATCCAGGCTATTTTCTAGTTTGCGCATGGTGGGGCAATGACATTGCATGTGAAGCACAGCGTGTGCTTTGCAACTCAGGAGGAGAAAAAGGAAAAAAATACATTTCCAGCTTAGCCATTGCTATCCTATCACATCACACTGCTCACTTTTGTGATACTGACCCCTCCCACGACACATTTTGAGCAGCGCAGCATCAGCTAGGCAGTTACATTACTTCAGCACACAGTGATATACTTTAACAGCTTCTGGGGAGCACTACCAGCATCTACCAAGAATGCTTTCTCAGACCCATCCTAGATTGTGTTGTGCAACATATATTAGAAACAAAGCAAAAATGTGCCCCCCAAACCAGAACCACAATATCACAGAAAAGAAAACATCCTCTTGGTCTCCTGGTTCTTGCCAAGGTTTTGGAGTTCATTCAAATCAGTAGCTAAGCAGAAAGGGGTTTCAATTTCAAGTGCTAAGCATGTGATAGCAGTTTGTGAGTTGTGGAAACATTAGTCTCACTCTGGTTTCAAGTGCTGAGGTTTACTGTATGAAAATCCTCAACAAAGAGAATTGCACAGGCTGATAAGACGGCTTCTTCACACTGAAAGGTACATACTCCCATTATCTCTGAGATCTCCGCTAGGCAAAACAGTAGGTACACTGGGGGTTTTTGGGGGAACAAACCTGTAAATCAAGCTTTTATGTTTGACTCAGGAAAAGTACAAGCAAACTATACCCAAGTAATATCACATGAAGGTCCTCCTGTTCTTTGTAGTATTATGCATATACAGCAGCTGGAGCATTTTGTCTCTAGGAAAACTGTCTCCTCCACATAACAAATCTCTCACACCTTTGACAGTTGAATAGGACACTTGCTAGGCTAGAAGCCACATCTAAAGTTTCTGGAGCCAAGCTCCATGATACCCAGCATTAGTGCCTGTTTTTCTTACGGAATGGGGCCAGATGATTTTCCGTGAAAGGCTCAAAGCCTCTCTTAGAGGTAGCATCAGAAAAGCTTACTGAGCTACTACTACTCTTTTCTGTCTCAGATTGACTGATATCAGTCAGTAAGAATCACTGCACATGTGACATTTAGAATATGACAGGCATATTCTAAAATTTAATTATTGCTCCTTCACTGACATCTATTTTCAATGCAAATTTAAGAACAGACCCTTCTGTCATCAGCTAATCCTGCAAGATGCAGAGCTCCCTCGGTTTACATTGATTTCAAGTGAATCTGATAGCCGTGACTGGCAGCCAGATGACCTCTGTCTCTCAGAGGTTCCATCTTTGCATGATTTTCCCTTTTTCCAATCTCAGTTTCCAAAATGTCTAGTGTTTTGATTTCAGTGAAGTCTGGACAAAACAAAGTCAGCAGTTTTCTTTCTCTAGAAGTAAAATCCCACAAATGCAATGTAAGAAATCACATGAAATGTTAAGTTGCCCTTCGTCAAAAACAACCGGAGAGAGAGAAACAAAAATCAATTGATACACCAGCTAGCCACTTGAGCAAACTGTTTTGATTAATCCTGATCTGTGGAATCAGGGTCAAAAAGACAATGGGACTTACGAGTGGACTAAATTACAAATATGAATGAGAAATTACAAATATGAATGAACAAGAAACTTAACACAAGCACCTACATTAGCAAATATCTGACTCATTTGTGGGAAGAAAATAATTCAAGTTTATCTTAACACCTGAAGAATACAATTTTATGCAAATTGTGGCATCTACATATATTTGACGCAGGGTGAAGACAAGACTTCTATTTCCAAGTCTGGTTTTTCAGAAACCACATAGATTTTGTTTTCTGTCACAGAAACAAACAAAAACTTTTGTGGCTACAAGCAGGACAACCAAATATATGTCTCATGTTCCGTATGCAGCTATTTTTCAGGCTTTAATTATAAATATATATGGGGAATAATAAAAAGAAGGATATTTTCATTTGCTTAATTAACTGCCAGACCCTTTGGCAATTCAGCCCTTTCTGTAGCACAGAAGTGAATATATTATTTTAAGTTTATGCTACACGTGCACTGAAGATGTTATGCGATTGTTATAATTTCTTTCTGCCATTTTCTTTCTATTTTTCCTGTATCTTCTTGCACATAATAGGAGTAGATAAAATACATCAATACCCTAAAAGTTATCAGTCTGAGTCTCCAGATACTATCTTCAAGTGGGACATCTTTAAACCTTATTAGCTTCTTAGTTTCTACAGGATATAATAGTTTGGTTTGTTTGTTTTTCCCAAAGCAAGTCTAAATACTTTACCACATTTTTAATGTACTGACATGCTGCTGGTCTGATGTTCTTTGATGCTCAAAGTTAGATTGGCAGAAATGAGAGAGAGCAGTGCAGAGGCTTACAGAAATGTGATATTCATGTTTGGCAGCAATTGCTTTGTGAAAAGCACAAGGTGACTTCTCTTTTTCCTCTCCTTCCTTTACTTTTTTTTCCCCCGTATCTTTTCCCCTCCAATTTTGGCATGAATCTAAAGAACTGAAAACTAATTTAACATGACAAATGCTTTCATCACTCCCCTAACCTCTGAAGTGAACACTCTGACAAAGACAATATGTGTGCTATATGCTTTCTTTTTGACACTTTATAAATTACTTTCTTGTAACTGGGTTTTACCACCAATCCAATATCTTCAGGATGTCCTAATTTGAATGGCTGGTTCTACATTCTTCATATGTCACCCCTGGATAATAGGAATAACTCCTGGGCTTTGTGAAATAACGTATGCCTCAAACGGGATTGTAGGACAGTTTTATTTACACATTGCATGCTGGAATTTACCAAAACGTTGTACAATGCTACCAACTTATACTCTGCATTTCATTTACATCTGCCTGCTGAAGAAACAGGAAGATGCAATAAACACAGCTTTAACTCAGCAGACATGTTTTGTATATCATGTAAGGAAAAAGTTAACTGAGGTGATTTTTTCCTGTTTTCTGCTATTAAAAACAGTTTAACAGTCAGACATAGAAACATCTTAAAATGCTCTTTTTCATGGAAATGACCTTCGGAGGAAGATTTAGGAGAACTCACATACTGACTGGCCCATAAAGGAAGAGTCTATCTAAAAATGCAAACTTTTTTTTTTTTTTTATGAACCACCAATCTACATGTATCTTAAAAAAGAAACTCCAAAGTTTTGTTCTAACAAGACATAACTGTCATTATTTTGACAAATGTTTCACTTCTTAAAATCTCAGTAGTATCTTTATTTAACATCACTAATGCACCATGGCAAAAGATTCCAAAGGTTATTATGCATTTATTATGAATTTATTTTAAAACTTTAACCATACTGTCTTTTCATTTCACTGTGGTTTTATTTGTGTGTTATCAGAAAGGCAATAGCAATATCTAAACAATTTTAAAAATATTTATTCTTTTCTCTCTGCTATGATACTTTTTTTGCTTGTCTCTTTAAATCACCCCTCATTTGATATTTTTTTCATGCCACACATAATCTTTGGCATGTTCTCTGAAAGTCCCAAGTTTAAATGTGGACTATATTTTCAGTGAACTGTCCGTATCAATTCCCCCATCTCTTTTATTATAGGAAAATACATTTAAAAATCCTGAAGTCTGAGAGAACTTCTAAGTATTCTTTCAATATAATTTACCTCATATTTGCCAGCATTGCCTTTTTCATTTAGTCCTGCAATAGTATTGATTAGCATTGATGTGATCATCTTCACACAGCCTAGATATATTGACAAACCTAAGTAGCAGAACAGGATTATTCACAGGATTAATTGCAGCTATTTTCTGGTTTTGATGTATACTCATTCTTTACTGTGTATGGAACGAAGCTTGTGCAGGTAACTTCTCATTATTTACTCCTTGAGCCAACACTCTCTTTCTAAAACTTGCTTACTTGCGTTTACTAGCCAGCTCTATTGCACTCATCATTCTTTAGTCAGGAAAGACAACTGCAAAAACTTCTGTCAAAATGGATCACTTGTGTCATTACTTGAAACGATTGATCATTCATCAATTATTAAAAGTCAATGCATTATCTTACGTTCTCTCTTGTCTTAGTATATGAAAGTGTATAAAGCAATAGCTTTATACACTTTCATATAATCTAAACTTTGTTTTAGATTACAGTAACCTAAATACCAAGGAAAAATACATTTCATAATCCATCATTTCAAAGTTATGCACATGATTAAAAAATTCAACTTGCGGTGTATCATTCCCCATGTGCATAATCACTCAAACAGAGCTGTCGTATGATAAGTGCCAAGTTCAATAAATAATGTGCTTTCCAATCTTTTTATTTATATATCAAACTAAGCCTGCTATTCTTCTGTTAGCTCTGTAGTATTGCATATACTGGGATGTAGGCCTGGCCTACAGAGACAGACGCAATAAACCAACCAGTCAGCTCTCTCTTACTGTTGTGTACACTAATTACATATGGAAGCTCATTAGTATGAAAAATAGGTTTTCCTTTGAAAACAGTGTCTATGCTGTTGGGTGAGAGTAGGGAGAAAATTCAGTACATCTTTATAGGTCTTTTGAGCACTAAATGTGAGATTAGATTCAGAGATGAACTAAACCCCACACAGAATAGGTCTGGAAAGCATCAACAAGCTACCATAATTCCAAAATACTCAGAGACTAGAGAGTTTATGCAGCACCTCACTGTCACCAATGTATTGTCAAAGGCACTGTGAAAGGTGTAAAATACAGAGCTAGTTTGAGTAGACACTTACAAAACCCTCCAGAACAACAGACAAGGAGGGGGGTACCCAGGGTAGTGGGTGCCAAAAAATAATTGCATTAAGAAAGACATAATAACAGAAACATGTTAAAAAAATCTTGAAAGACCACAGAAAGAATGAAGACATGGTGTGGTCAGTATTCATATACTGGGAAATAAGCACAACATTTAGAGTTTCCTTTTTATGTTTTTGCTGACAAAATACTAAGAAAGTGTGGAATACCGAAAATAACAGTGCACAGAATGGAACTATCTATTTAGATCTAACACCACCGGGAATTATTCACAAAGATACAGACTGAGAACTATTAAATGCCAGGAGCTTCTGTTACTTACAGGGAGTCACCCACCAGCACAAAAATCACAATTTATTTAAAATATTTTTTTAAATATATGGTAGTACAACAAAAAAATCATTTTATCACCCCCTGTTTGGACCATCTACGAGAGATGTGTATATGACACCTGAAGTTAACACTGTGCACTGAGAATCCTGAATCAATTTCTTGCTTCCTCTGTTCTTATGACAGTGAACCGGAGGTGAATGTTTTATTTTACCTCAATCATCAGTATCAAGAATAATAATTTTCTTTGCTTGTTATGAACACAAATCTGTGTAACAGACTTCTGCTGAATTTTCACTTGCTGACATAGCTGTGTGATAGAGAAAACACCACCTTACCTATGAAATATGCCAGCAGGATGGCAAGCAGGACTGCAGCAGCAATCGCAGATAAAGCAGCACATTTCCAGCTACAATACTTGGAGGGTTTCTTCAGCTTGAATGCGTTCCTGGAGAATGTATTTCTAGGTAACAGTCTGGGAGGTGGAGTATAAACTGTTCCTGAGGTCAGTGGGTAACCAGGGGAAGAACTACTGAACAGTGGAGTAGTTCCGGAAGATGTCTTGAACAAGAAATGCCTGAAAAACATAAAATGGAAGATAGTGTTGTAGTTAAGAAAGAACACCTTCTGTTACTATTCCATCCCAGCTATGATAATGTGTTAAATTCAACTAAAAAAGATTTTGTATGAAGAAATAAGGAGATGAAAATTCTCAGTCTTTCCTACCAAAGCTTAAGAACTGTCACTAAACCACAGTGTCAGGATATCTGCTCAATCCTTTCTGTACTTAGATGGAACCTGACCAGCTAAAACACCAGCATGACTGATGAGGTGTGACTGAGTACCAGTTGAGACTGCACCTGTAAGATGTGCAAGCAGTCTAGTAACAAAGCTCATATTCAGGAGGGATGTGACTCTCAGTTCCTTCTGGCCAGTGTTTGACTAGGACAAAGCAGAAAAAAAAGGACTTCAACTGCCCATACATTTATTAAGAAGAAAATAAAGTACAAAATACACTGTCTAACAAAACCGCAGAGGATGCTGCCAACACATTCCCGATAGAGGAAATGGAAAACAAACTAGAAGACTGGCTTCTTTAGGTTTACTTCTCCCAGTCAGGAAGAATTGACTACAGGCATGGTCCCAATAAATGATAAAAAAGGGAGAAGCACAGAATAAAGGCAGTGGTCTTCAATAAGGCCAAATTTTTGAGAGCAGAGAGCTCTGATGATCCGTTTTGTACCCTATTCCTTCTTAGCTCTGAAAAATAAGTGCTTCTTGGAATCAATGGGAATGAAGACACTCAGTATTCTCCAAAACCACACCCCAAGTCTTGCTTCAAATGTAGAGATGTTTAACAGTTTTATTCAGACCAGAAACCTGTAAGTCACTCTCAAACCACCTGTTAGGACTCCAAAACCAATTTCAGTCAGTTTATTACAATTATTTGGATGTTTGAAACTGAAATGTGTTTCCTAAGTATGTTTTCCAACCCATTATCATGTATGTGCATACTTCCAAGCACAGAATTTACTGCATACTTATTATACAGAATAACGGAGATGATTTTAAAGATCATTAAAGCACTTGTTTTGAAATGAAACCCACAGCATAATAAATTGCACAGAATCTGCATACAGGTAGAAGAAAGTAAAAGCAAGGCTGGCTAGGTTTTATGATTGAAAATTCACATTTGAAGGCAGTCTCTGAAATATGGTCTTATTTTTAATGCAGTCATTAATAAACTCCATTAATAAGCATGAAAAATCCCTTAGTTTGACATTACCTTTGTTATTGTGTGTTTTTTTTAAACCCCAAATGACTTCGCACATCCCTTACAACAGTGATCAAGATTTAGTTTGTTTCAGAAAGCATTTCAGTAACCTAAGATACCGTTAGTCTTCACTACCATAACTGTATACTTGTGCTTTGGAGACACAGTAGGAAAAAACCTGAGACATACAAGTACACAATCAGAAATGGCTTTCAAAGCCTCACTAGTTCAAGTAGATTAATTCTGTGTTTTATTTTGGTTTTATAAATGCAGTATTTGTAAAGCAAAGAAGCAGAATTAAAAGGGAATATTCAAACCAGTTACGTAATAGAAACATTCTGTCATTTTGTTTTTCAAATAAAGTTGCCCTTCTTTTTTCCTTATCAGTGAGGCTCATTAGACATTAGAATTGCTTCTTTTCTGCACACTCTACACAATCTATGAGAAAACACAGGAAAGGCAAATGCTAAAAGGTTTTCCTCCTCTGAATTACCTAGCCCTTTAAATTAAAAAAGACCATTTCCAGTTACAAGAAAAGAAGAAATAATGGAAGCCTGATTTCACGAACACTTAATTTTAACTGTTTCTTTACTTTGCAGCAGCTGAATTAAAATAATTGTTGGAAAAATGCTGCTATTGGGCTGGTTGTATTATGCTAGATCTAACGACACTTCTGTTCCTTTTGTCTAGTTAAAACGTGAGCAACTCTTGTTAGCAGAAGCAGTTTTAGTCCTTTCTGCTTGCTCTGTGGCACTGGCAACACAATTCCACTTCCATAATACGAACTAGGGATTGAAGTGATATGGAACATGAGGAAGGAAAAAAGGAAGGACAGAAGGAAGAGAGATCTGGTGAGATAACGTCAGGTTGGAAGGCCCACCCCTTTTGTTTAGGTTCTGCATCTGCCTGAGCCCAGGACTACCACCTTCTCCTAAATCCTCATGGCATGAGCAGCCCTTTCAGGTTTGGACCCAAGGATCTACAACAGACAGTTCTTTCCTTGTTCGAGCCCCAGAGCAGATCTCACAGAATCAAATTGGAAATTGCAGTCCTTGGCACTGCCTTTATCTGCAATGTCAAGGTTTTTAAACCCAGGAATTTTATGTTCTCTTTAGCTGAGAAGGCAGCTACAGTACCAACGGAATTTTTAATATAAAGTATTGTTAAAGTAAACTCAGATTCATAATGAAACTCTACTCCTATTAAAATTGAATTAATGAATATCTAGATATAGTTTAATAGAACATGTCAATCATATACTGTTTCGTGTGAGCAGAAAAAAAGTAGAAGAAAAAAATAGTTCCACTGTGATCCACTTTGAGATACATACAGAATATAAAGAAAACCAAAATACTTATCCATGCAAACATAATCTCTATTATATTGTTAAAACTGATCCAAACTTGATAGAAGCAAGAAAGGCCAAATGAAATGGATATGGGGAATGGTGTCATTCATAAAGTAAAACCAGAAAAAATACCATTGGATAAACTCTGAATTTTGTCATACCTGCAACTCCTACCCATGTATTTTGAAAGCTGAAAGTTCCTCGTCTCTTTAAGAGGATTTCTAGCAAAGTAGTAACCATGAGAAGGTAGCACACCATCTTAAAGGGCAGAAAATCTACCTTCAGGAGCTTGAAAAAGACATTTCACTAAAGATATGTTCAATATCCACCAAGCCATTGTGGAAAATTGTCACTGCATTCAGAAGTTGGAGACCAGAGTAGCAGAAATACCTTAAGTTATAGTAAAGCACACCAGAAAGACTGAGAACATAATGGACTAAACACTTGAACCCCCAGAGTTTTAAGTATAAATTCAGCTACTAATAGAAATAAATTGACTTGTCTCAAGTCTATCCCTAAAACCAATGATCTATAGCTGTATTTTTATGTGGGATTCGACATGCTCTGGTACAACCAATTGTCTGTGGGCCCAAGCTGCACAGAGAGAACATGAGCATTTATCAACATTAATTACAGTCTCACAGCGGTAACACTGGGAGGTACAGTACAATGACTGCTTATGAAAAGAAATGATCTTATTTGTACTCATTCACTTGATTTGAAATACATTCCATATTAGAATTAAAACCCCTGTATATTCTCTGTCATACCTGTTCACCTATCAAACCCTATTAAGAAAACCACATTTTCTACCTCACAATTAGCATTAATAATTTGATGTAGATTGGGACTAGATTTCTATTTCAAAAACATGGGAGTAAATTTGCTAATTCTCAGCCTAGTCTCCCTAATTCCTCTGCATTGTGAAGACATTCCTACACTGGAAAATTACCAAAGATGACTGTCACTACAGGGTGGTTCAGCGATGTATGTGTCCATGAAAGCTGCAGAAGGAGCCTGCCTGCTGCTCACAGGGAAGAAGTGAACCTTGTAGCTTGCTCAGTGCTCTCGTCTGCTGCTCTGCAGCCTCCTGGGCTGTAAAACGCGCCCCCCGGGTTTCGAGCAGCGCGTGTTGCTGATGCGCGGGACCACCGAGGCCAGGAGAAAGGTGACATCTCAGAAAGGGGACGTTTGTCCACAGTGCTGGGGACTAATGAGAAATGGGGAAGCGATATTTTGCTTTCTTCATTAAGTCAGAGCTCTCTACAGCATTTATTTTCCCACAGGTCAAAAGGAGCTCTGGTGCTCAGGGAATAGTGGTCTGACAGAGACTGTATTAACTTCCATATTCTTTGAGAGAACAATCTCTGTTTTTTTCCCCTCCTTTCTGGCCAGATTGTCATGGCAGCACACTGCAAGAATGAGGTGAGGGAAAAAATGCGGTTTGCGAGGAAAAAATGTAATAGAAAGGAAGAACAAGATACTTTCTGACATAAATTGCTTTTTCCCCTCCACATGCTATCCTAAGCTTATTCTGCAAGAAAAAAATGCAGAAAGCTGTAAGGCTTAAATTGTTTGGTTTTTTTTCATCTTTCTTTTCATAGGTTTTAGTAGTTATTAGTAAATAGAAATAGACTCGTAACTGCTCAATTCAGTGGTTCTAGGACTTAAAAAATATCTTAAAGCTGTAGTAAAATCACATCTGTATAATTTCATTGGACATTTACTCTTAGCAGAAAAAAACCAATGAATTAAAGAACGTAACATGCGGGCTTTCATGGGGAGAAAAAATAATCTTCTCTAAGTCTTCTAACTCCTCTAAAAAAGTAGCCATGAGTCATTTTATGTCAGTGGAAGAATCAAAGTGGCTGCCAAATTCAGACAGTGAGGTTCTATGGCAGTTTTCTAACTTAAATACAGAAAACCCCAAGATGGAAGAAAACTACAAGCTGTTCTAGTGCCTTTTTTGCTGAAATGACCTCTGAGCATTAGACTGGTGCAAGACTGGTTACCTGTGTAAGGGTTTCTCAGTCTTTCCCCAAATGAGATTTAATTGCATGTTCTTGTTCTCAGGTTCTTGCAGCAAAACCCAGGATTATCAGCCAGGCTTACACAGCTGAGGCTTTGCTGCTGTGGTAAAATTGCACAGGTTTGACCCTTTTTAGCATCTGGAACACAGGGACTTGGGTATTCCCCAACTGCACTAAACTTAGCAATAAAGGTTTAAAACGTATAGTTAAACCAAATTGTCAAATCCCATCAAATCTCCAGACTAAACTCAGTAAAGATAGAATTTTCAGTGGAAATACACACTGTATAAATGAACCAGCCATCATACAAAAAGGTGCCTGTGTGCACCTCACACCCAAATGCCTGTTGCAAACAGAGTACAGTCCTCACCACAACACACTATTTCAGTGCTTTTCAGCCTCCTGCAGATAATCAATTTGTAACTCACCGTGCATGGTGCAGGAACTAAGGACACTCTATTAGGCATGGAAACAGTATTTCATAATGAACCCATCAATACCAATGGGACACTCCTATTGACTGTAACGTGACTCTGAACCTCACAGCAGCCACCCAGCCTCCAGCACAGCTCTAACACCAGCTCCCCAGCTCTTGAAAGGATCAGTTCTCCCCATCCCCAGGCAAAATCATCGGGGAAAAAGCCGGGTGTAAAGCAGAGTGCCATGGGTAAGTACCAGACTTGCTTGTCACCACCATCTCCACACTCGTAACAAAGGCACAGCTGGACACACCAAAGCACAGTAATTGAAAGCTGCCTGACAGGATGGTAGGATGTTTTACAAAAAGGCAAGTGCCAGCCTTTGGGCACCCTGATCTGTCATATTATTAAACAAAGCCGAACAGGCAATGTTCACAAAGCTGCAATTGAAAAGAGAGAATAGGTAAACCCCAGGTAAAACATGTATTGTCCTGCAGCTAGACTGTTAGCTCTGTTCTGGATACCTTTTTACAGAAGAACCTGCTTTTCATCTGGAATATGTTAACCGATATACTGTCGGATAAAGTTTTTATAACCTCTCTCTCTCACCCCTACTGTGAGCTCTGTGCTGGAGCGCTCTCAGTTGTGTCCCCAGCCTGGGTCTCGTACATCCCAATGGCACAGCCTTGGGCAGCTGCTCAGAGAGCTGCTCAGCTGGGACAAAGAGCTGCAAGAGTCTTCAGAAAGATGAGGTGAAAAATACGGAGAGAGGAAGGATTTCTGAGATGGGGATCATTAGTAGCTTAATAATTTGAAAGGGAGCACACCTGCATGGAAAGGCATAAAGTCTGTCAGGGGAGACCCGGGAAGGCAAGCAACAGTGGACTGGGTTGAATGGCTGGTGTTGATGGAGCCCGTGGCACACAGCAGCCCAGTGACCCTGAGGAGCTATAGGGGCCACCCCTTACCTTACTGACGGATGACTGTGTGGCCAAAAAAGATTCTGGGTGCCCTGCAAGAAGGTGGTGAGCACACTCACCCAGCCTGCCAGCTGGAATCCAGTAAGCTTTTGTGTGAGCTAGCCAGCAAGTTATTGCTTTGCCCTTTAAATTTATGTTAATCTTTCTTCACAGTTGTTTGTTCTCCAGGAATGGATCAATGAAACTGCTAGTTAATGCCTAGTGAAGAGTAACAGGAACAGCTACATACATAAACACAAAATAGCAGTTATTTTGCATATGTACTTCCATTAAATGGGAGCAGGATCAAGAATGCAGGTATCACAAGATTTAGGCAGCCCCGAGCCAGCTCAAACTACAGGACTTCTCTTTTCTAAGTGCAAAAACTTCAGTTTTTTCTACTGCAAAGTTCTGAGTAGTAAGTTGCACAGTGCACTCAAAGGGATGAATAATGGTGCAATAATGCACCACATTTGTCATTCCGGTAATGATAAGAATGACAATATTTTGCATTTCAATAGGTCCTTTAATTTTTAGCTTTCTACATCAGTTCATAGAATCCCAGACTGGTTTGGGTTGGAAAGGACCTTAAAGCTCATCCAGTTCCAACCCCCTCCCAGAGGCAGGGACAACTTCCACTAGACCAAGTTGCTCCAAGCCCCTGTGTCCAACCTGGCCTTGAACAATGCCAGGGATGGAGCATTCACAACTTCCTTGGGCAGCCTCAGCTTCAGTGCCTCAACACTCTCACATCAAGGAATTTCTTCCTTACATCTAATCTAAATCTCCTCTTTTTAAGTATAAACCCATCACCCCTTGTCCTATCACTCCTGTCCCTGGTGAAAAGTCTCTCTCCAGCATCCTTGTAGGCCTCCTTCTGACACTGGAAGCTACTCTGAGGTCTCCCCACAGCTTCTTTACTCCAGGCTGAACAGCCCCAACTTTCTCAGCCTGTCTCCATATGGGAGGTGCTCCAGCCCCTGATCATCCTCGTGGCCTCCTCTGGGCTTGCTCCTACAGCTCCATGTCCTTCTTATGTTGGGGACACCAGAATTGCACCCAGTGCTGCAAGTGGGGTCTCACGAGAGCAGAGTAAAAAGGGGCAGGATCACCTCCTTTGACCTGCTGGTCACGCTCCTTTTTTTGCATCCCAGCACACGGGTGGTTTCTGGGCTCAAGCGGACACTGGGGCTGGCTCATGTTCAGTTTCTCATCAACCAACACCCCCAAGTCCTTCTCCTCAGTCTGCTCTGAATCTCTTCTCCACCCAACCTGTAGCTGTGCCTGGGATTGCCCTGATCCAGGTGTAAATTAATGAACATAACTTGAAACCACTTCTATTTTAAAAGACATACATACATGTAAGCTCTTCACTGCCTCTTAATTCATCTACTCACTTAATATGAGAAAAAGAAAAAAGCACTAACAACAATGGTATTTCAAGTCTATAAATAATAGACTATAAATAATAGAATAATAACCCCAAATATTTTTGTTATAGCTTTGTTATGTCTACATGTAAACTTAAAGCCCAGAAGTCTGAATCACATCATTTGAGATTATTTTTTTTAGATATAAAGTAACACCCTAAATGTACCTGGCGGTCGCTGTTCCACACTGCCTGTTCACTGCACAACCCAAAACTTACAAACCCAAACCGACTGTGAAACATGCAATTATCTGCTATCTGTGGGAACTTCTTTAAGATTATCTGCATGTGAGTGGGAGTACATCTAGATCTATCTTCTGAACCATTATTATGTATTCTGCTATTGTAGTGTTTTCCTTCACCCTTTTTCTCTCCTATCACAGTCTACATTTGTTATGAAAACAATGCTCCAGTGGCCTGCTAAAAATGATCTTTCTACAACACTTTTGGAATTCCTCCAAGTACGTGGCCCAGATGTGCCTGAAGTCCTTGAGGATGCTTTTGACTGTGCTTTACTTGTCTCTTCAAAATGCTTTTGATTTTTAGAATCTATCTGTTCAGATCCCATTTATTTGGAAAGTCCACACACAACCTTCCAGCAACCTTCACTTGTGGGAACAAAGAATGATGAGTCAGTTCTCATCTCAGCCCTCAAACTCAGTGGACTAAACTGCTGCAGCATATGTGTCGGTAGCCGTATAGTTTAACTAAATGGTAAGAGAAAGGCAGATAAGACAAAGCAAAATTAGTGAGGAGTTATCTGGCTGTTCCAAGTAGTTGTTTGTTATGCCAAATATATCCTAGAAATTTGCATTAACAAAAGGAAAAGAAATTTTGTTTCACTATTCTGTTCCAGAACGTTTTGCATCATGTATAAAGAGATCAAAATATTGAGACATGATTGAAAATAGGAAGGCAGCTGTGGAGAAGGGTTGTAACTTGGAACTTCTACACATTCAGAAACTTCAGGTTTCTGTATTCAATTCAGAAGGTCCGCAGCTGATGAGGACACCCTAACACGGTACAGCGTCTGAATGCAGTTTTAACGACACTCCACATACTTAATTTCTTTCTTAAAAATAAAAGATATTAACACCCCCCCGCCCAGCACTGAGTGCCACTATTCTATTCTTGGCTTTGTTTTTCACCATGGCTGCTGTAGCCTGTGCATAGCCATTGCGTACTGCGTCCATTCCTTCACTGTCTGGAAGGCTGCAGTCACAAAGATGCTGTGTGCAGATGTTACCCTGCTGTGATGCCCCATGGGTGTGAGTTCATGCACTCACTGGTGCAGACTGGGCTATAGCTCATGTTGCTGCTCCATCCATTTCTGCCGTAGCTCCCTCTCCACAGGCTCACCCAGAGTGAGTGTGTTGGAATCAGACCGGCAAAGTAAGAAATACAGCTTCAACCCAGGACCTGGCAAATATTTTGAAGAGCAACACGGGGGTTCTTTTAAGGCTAATGTTCAGATTATTCAATCATTAAACTGAACTGTGCTTGAATGACCCCAGATTTGGACCACTGCTCTTATACTACAGCCCACAAGATCCAAAGAGCCTGATTTTGTAATCACCAGAAGAGTGACCGTAAATCATTCTCCTGAAATACAGGAAAAACATTTCTAGCTACAGTCTTCCTTGAAGCTTAGCAACAGATCCTTGTGAGCAAGGTCAAAGAAATTATAGACATACATGCAATTACAACTGAAAGATTTGAACTGAAAATATTTGGAAGTATGAGACTAATTATAACACTAAGGAATAAGACTAATTTCTGTTTAATTTTGTCTTTTTCTCCTGGATTAAGTATTACTAATTATAATGGTACAAACTAAATTAATATCAATAAAAAGTACTGGAACAGGCATTAGTACATTAGGCAATCCCAGTTAAACATCCATCCATGAAAGCTCTTCTGTTATCCTCACTTATGACACACATGGAGTTCCTCAGGGGTTGGTACTGAGACCGGTGCTGTTCAACATCTTTGTTGGCAACATGGACAGTGGGTTCGAGCACCCTCAGCAAGTTTGCTGATGACACCGAGCTGTGTGGTGTGGCCAACACACTGGAGGAAAGGGATGGGATCCAGACAGACCCTGACACACCTGAGAGGTGGCCAATGACAACCTCGTGAAGTTCAACAAAGCCAAGTGCAAGGTCCTGCATGTGGGTCAGGGCAATCCCAGGCACAGTCTGGGGGAGACTGGATGGAGCAGTTCTGAGGAGAAGGACTTGGGGGTGTTCTTTGACAGAAAGCCAACCATATGCTGGGCTGCATCAAATGGAGTGCGAACAGCAAGAAGGGTGATTTTTCCCCTCTACTCCGCTCTTGTGAGACGCCCCCTGCAGTCCTGATCCACCTCTGGAGCCCCCAACACCAGAGGGATGTGGAGCTGTGGGAGCAACATCAGAGGAGGCCACGGAGATGCTGTGAGGGCTGGAGCAGCTCTGCTTTGGAGCCAGGCTGAGAGAGCTGGGCTGGGTCAGCCTGGAGAAGAGAAGGCTCTGGGGAGACCTTAGAGCAGCTCCAGTGCCTAAAGGGGCTACAAGAAACCTGGAGAGGGGCTTTGGGCAAGGGTATGTAGTGATAGAACAAGGGGGAATTGATTTAAAATGAAACAGGGCACACTTAGATTAGATTAGATATTAGGAAATTCTTTACTATGAGGTTGGCGAGATGCTAGAGCAGGTTGCCCAGAGAAGCTGTGGCTGGCCCCACACTGTCCGTGTTGCCAGGTTGGACACAGGGGCTTGGAGCAATCTGCTCTAGCGAAAGGTGTCCCTGCCTGTGGCAGAGGTTGGAGCTGGAAGAGCTTTAAGGTCCCTTCCAACCCAAACCATTCTAGGATTCTGTGATTCCGTTTTTGACTGGCAGTTGCAGATGGTCCTGTGTGAGGTTCCCGAACCAGAAAGGTTTCTTGCAAAGCCATACTTTTCTCCATGATCTCTCAAAGCATTTCAACCTTTAAAGCAGACCACTGCCTCTCTAGCTGTCTGGAAGTAATGTGACCCAAACTGGGATGTTCAAAGGTGGTATTTTCATCATACAATCCTCTTCAAAACCAATGATTAAAGAAGCAATAAAGGAACACCTCTTCACTGGAAAATGTAGAAACCAGCACTTTGGAAAGGAAGAGGAGGAGATGATTTGAAAGAGAGTACAAGAGGACAATAAAAGTTAAAGAGCATTAAACAGCAGCTCTGAGCTTAAAGGTAAAGCAGCTAAGTACTGCAGAAATGAACCATAAAAATAGCACCATAAAAATGCTATGGCAATGCATTACTGCGTCCTTAGTTAAAGATATTTCAACTCTTCCATTATGGACCCTTATTTCAAAGAAAACAGAACAATTACATAGCCAGCCTGTGGGGCTGTTGCAGCCATAAAGAAGCAGCCTAGGGAAGATATAGTCCATATTTGTTTGCCTTGAACAAGAAACAAACACAGTAAGACCAACACACATCCCTGGCAGTGCTCAAGGCCAGGTTATATGGGGCTTGGAGCAACCTGCTCTAGTGGAAGGTGTCGCTGACCACAGCAGTGGTGTTAAACGAGATGATCTTTAAAGTTCCCTTCCAACACAAAGTATTCTCTGATTCTAAAAAAGCATAATTAGCGACTCTGTATTAATATTCTGTGATCTTGTATATCCATCAAAAGCCAGAAGCTACTAAAATACAGCTAAGCATAATGAAGTAAAAAATACAGAACCACAAAGCGTACATGGATTCCTGGGTAGGTGAAAGAAGAGGGTTGCCTGAAGAGGGTACATGAAAGCATGTGCAAGTAGTAAAAGCTTACTTAACATCACAAAACAAAGTGACTAACCCTCCCATCAATATCGGAAAAAAGAGGTGGAGAAAAAACCTATCTGGAAAGAATGTGCTGTCTCCACACAGCCTGAATTCAGCCCCGAGTGCCTGAGGTAGCAAAGGAAAGAAGGGAAGGGAAAAATATTCATACCAGGAAAAAAAATGTAACACCATGCAGACACACGTTTCATTATTCAATGATTCCAGTGTTCGGTGCTATGCGATAAAGAGACGTCTGGAAACTAAATTATGATCTGGGTTTTGAAGAGCTGACATGAAGCATTCACACAGGTCAGGTTCCACTTTTTGTTTCACCATCAGTAACGTGACCACTTGCACATCATTTCCAGGCAAAAGCAGAATCGACTGGAAGTAACTGAAAGGTGAAAACTAAAAGTTGTGAAACTCTTTCCTGATAAAGCAGGTGCTGTCAGTGCTAGCTTTGCCTCCCGAGCACTCTACTACCTGCATTCATAAGCTGACAACAAGAGAAAAAATGACAGAGTAGTGCACTGTGAAGAGACAATATAGGAGGGATCAATGTTTCACCACAAGGTAAAACTCTAAAGTAAAGGATGAACTAAAAAGTTAATAGTTACCAAAAATATGGGGGTTTTATTGTTTTTTTTTGGCTGCTGGTATGAATGTAGGTGAAAGGCCAGTTTTAAAGTGAAAGAATTCCAGGCTAATCTGAAAGTCTCCAATGGTTCTGCAGGTACCAACTTCAGCACAACTGGCTGCAAAGCAGAAAAAAACAATTCATCATCTTCTGAGTTAATATTCTTGTGATGAAACTTGTCATCAGGTGCTGTCAGGTGTGTTGTTTCAGACAAGAAATAAAATCAATCCTCAAGCAACTCTGGAATGGTCTTAGAACACAGAAATACTGTCAGGATGTTTTCTAATATCTTAATGCTTGCCTAGGACAAACCTAGCTACGGGAAAGCTCCAATTAACTGCTGGGTATCTCCAAAAAGCCCCACATTCACAAAGTAACCTTTTGTCATCAACACCAAGATACAGATATTCCCAGAGGTTTTAGGATAACAAAAAAAGAAAAGATGAAGAACCAAAGTTAGGAACAGAACTGAAAGTCTTCACTGACAGGGGACAGGCACAAAATCAGGCAGCGAAGTTAAAAACAGCCAGGGAAGTGCTCACTTTTCAGGGTGCCATTACTATGACGAAGAATCGCTTTTGTGAATATCCCAAGGAATTACCTCCCTATAAAGTGTTTGTTAAATTGGAACAATCCTAAGCCATCAGAAATGACATATTTCAGGTACTGTTGTATCCAAGAACAATTTCATATGAAAACAAATAGACAAGGAACAGCAGGGAGTCACTCCACACTGAAAGAAAAGGTTTGTTATAATCCTGGGCAGTGAACTGCACAGCAATAACTGGCCCAGGCTGAACAGCACCAACAGTTTTATTTTGTAGTTCTTAGCAATAAATACCAAATTCTGGACGTCCAAATTAAGCTATAAAGAGGAGCAGATGCTCTCACAGAAGCAGCAGTTCAGAGCCGAGCTTCACTCCTGATTTATTTTTTGGCCAAAGTTAGCTCCAAACGTCAATAAGTGAGAATCCCTTTCCTGTCTTTTTTTGGACACCTCGGGCTTTGGATAACTTACATTTGCTTCTCAGCGCCTCCCCACTTCTTCATGGCACCCTCATTACCATTTCAGCAAAGTAGGGCAATGTGAATGAAGACCTTGATGAGCTTTCCAGAGTGGCACAGGAGCACAGACTGGGCACTCCTGTGAGACTCCGTGCTCTAGTCAGTCTCATTTGCTCCCCACGGTGCTACATCCACTGATTAACTGCTGAGTAGCAACAGCCTGGGTGTTACAGTTACACAGCAGTGTAACTACACCACACCTAGCTACTCTGAGTGTGATCCAGCACAGTGGTGTAACTACACCACACCTAGCTACTCTGAGTGCGATCCAGCACAGTGGTGTAACTACACCACACCTAGCTACTCTGAGTGTGATCCAGCACAGTGGTGTAACTACACCACACCTAGCTACTCTGAGTGCGATCCAGCACAGTGGTGTAACTACACCACACCTAGCTACTCTGAGTGTGATCCAGCACTGAATTTCTGGAAGGTTGCAAATTAAATATAACAGAAGCTGTGGCAACCAGGCAGCTGAAACCCTGCTACGAGCCAGTGTTACAGGCAGTCCAGCTCCCCTGCCTGTGGCTGTGTTCTTCACTATCTGGGCAAGCAGGAACACGCTCCTCTCCCAATCCCTTTTTTCAGCACTACAATGGGTAATTTTAAATTCTGGCAGACCAGCTCCACTATTTAAAGCGCAAGTTAAATGTGTTTGACATTCCCTACCCCAACTGACAACAAACCAGAATACTTAGAAAGGCAGCACGTCAGGCCTTTATTTATTTATTTCTCTGGCAGGACTAAGTGCTGCACCTTTTCATTTATATGCAACTGTTTGCCCTATGGGCATCAAGCTGTTAACACGTACAGAAGAGATTAAAATGAGCTTGCATGGTGGATGAAATATAAATTAAAATTATAGTACTGTCACTCTTGGATCTGGGATTGTTTCTCAAGGTCTCCCAAAATGCATGATTTCAAATGAGCCTCTGTTACTTCAGGAAACGCAAAAATGTGTATTTTTTCAGCAACACAGACAATATGAATTTTAAGTGGTCCCTGAGCCTGTGAGTAAAATATGCTGCACTAACACCATGAGTTGTGTAAGCAGGGATGGTGCAAATGAATAAAAGCCTTTAACATGGGGCACGTGAACACGTTCACCTGTCCACATTCCAACGCAAAGCAAATCCGAGGCTGGTGGGTATTCTCACTAATCCCAGTGCTGTGCCCTCCAAACCCACTACTGACACAAGCCGAGCGAACCCCCATCTCTCAACAAGCCAAAGGGATCCCGTGTGCACTTGAGAGCGCGGTGCAGTGCACTCCGGGGCGCCCTCCCGTGACCCACCTGGTCTCCAGCGGGACATTGCTGTTGAGCACCCAGCTGTCCTGCAGCTGCACGGACTCGGGGGTGGTGGCCAGGTCGTTGGGCGCCGGCGCGGGCGTGTGGATCTGGTTCCGGCGGTTTGTGAGTGAGTTCCTGTTGAGGGAGTTGGCAGAGGAATGGTGATGAGACAGCGAATGGTTGTGAGGAGGAGGCAGGGGCGGCCTCAGCGTTGACTGGCTGTGGTGGTTTGAAGGGCCTAGGACAGAGAAGAAAACCAGATCACAAACGTTTACTGATAGTACTGTTCTCCTTTGACATTCCTGAAGGACTGCTGCCTGGGAAAAAAGCCAAGCCCCACAGTTAGGAAACCAAGTCTACATGGCTTTTGGACCTCTAGACATTTAAAATACAGTTAAACCGCATCAGTGATTATCAGAGATCAGAGATATAAAACAGTGTTTTGAGGCTGCACAGTTGGGATGGTCACAAAGACTCTTACATCTTTATGGATTCTTCCTGGAGAAAAGATCCTCTGTGGAGGAGCAAGACAGCGGTCCAGCTTGACCATTCTGTACATCCACCCAGAGGAACTTTTTCCTCCCTGTTTCTATCAGGGTCTTTAAGGAGATGAACCTTAATGGATTAAAACCAGCTTTTGAGAATATGGTCTTTAGGCTCCTATAAAACTTACTCAGAGATCTCAATCTGCTTTCACTCGCTGTTATTTTACCAATCAGCTTCAAACGAACATTATTTGTTCCAGTGAAAGAAGATTAAACTTCAAACATGAAAAGGGAGCAACAATGCAATGATGGTATCTTTCATGTTCTTCCGTGTGATTGGGATTTGGCCTTTATTTTTCTATTTAGCAATGTCACAAACACACACCAAGATCTGAGCATTATGGTCCCCTTTCAGCCTCTTTGATTGAAAATAGCACATGATTTTTAGTGATAAAGAAGGATAGAAACTTTTCTCATTCTTTGAGTACTGACATATTTGCAGATAATGAAAATGATTTTTTGTAATCAATAAGGCAAGTGGATTAAAATAAAAAGCACATGAGCAGAAAATAGAATAAACAGGTGTCATTTGAGCATAGTCACTTTTCCAAACATAAATGCGGAATGGTAAATAAGTTTAAGTGCAATTCCACATGTTACAACTACTTACTTCTAATAGGAATAGCAAAAGAGATTAATGAAAACAAACTGTGTGCTATGAACCGCATGCTTTAGTCATTATATTAAGTTATAGTTTTCTAGTGAACAATAATCAGAAAAAGTTGTATTAGCGAAACGATAATTATAATGATGTATGTTTGTTTTTAGAAACTGAAGCACATTCTGTACTTAATGAATCAAACAATAAAAGAACACATCACAAGGGGAAACCATTTGCAGCGAGACTGATCTGTTTTTATGTGAAACAATGAAGTATAGAAAAACTGCTGAACTGATTAATTAACTGCAAATTGAGACCAATATTTAAAAAAAAAAAAAAGATAAAAAAGCCCCAAATCCCCCAATTCCACCCAAAACCATTCAAGGGGGATTAATCCCAACTTAGAATCAGGGCGCACAGCCAGGAACTGAAATCGGTGCATCATTTCAGGCTTTTGGATGCTAAAGTTCTGATCAAAACACCTTCTTTAATCAGGGATGTATTTTAGACTCGCACAAGAGAGAAGTAACCAGTTTCTTTTCTTTTGCATAGGGAAAAGCACACGATACTGCAGCTCAAGTGCTGTCAGTCAGAGGGGCAAACTGGCACAGCACCCCCAGCCATGGCAGTGACCATGTCCTGCCTGGTCCCAGGCACCCAGCTGGGCTCTTCCAGCACATGGTGTTGTAGCACTCAGGGACATGGGTTAGTGGTGGACTTGGCAGTGTTAGTTTTATGGTTGGACTTGACGATCTTAAAGGTCTTTTCCAACCTAAACAACTCTATGATTCTATGTGACACCCCTGGGACCAGTTCCTCTCCTAACCACTGCCCTGCTGACTGTCCACCTGGGAAAAGCAATGACAACACAGACTCCTGACAGCAGTACAATTGGCAAAGAGAAAGAGAACAGAGATTTTTGGAGAGAGATCACTCATTTTCCTACACATTTCTGTGGGCCTGGGGAAGCATAGGCTGATGAAGAAGAGACAGGTTTACTGGAGCTTGCACAAGGCAAGTAGAACTTCTCCCGTGACAAGAAACACAGAATTTTTTCAGTCTTTTCTGAATGTCTGTTTCCTGAATGCTCACCCCATGGTAGTGTCACTGCTTTAAATACAAAGTCACCTTTCATGAACACATCCTAAATTTTAGGACCATCACACGTGCTCCGCTCCTCACTATCCTTGCCTTGGCTATGTCTTACTTAAGCTTGAAAGAGACTGTTTAGCCCCAAAATCTTTATGTTTAAAGCCCCCATTTGCACCTCCTAGAACAGCAAATGTCTAATCTACACTAGGTCCTGTGCCATTCCCCAGCAGCATGTGGAGTAAGACACAGCAGGAAGAAAATGTGTTTGGACAACATCCACAGGCATGGAAGCTTAAGTGGAATTATTCTCCTAGTCTGTGTTCTGACTTTAACCAAAGCATGTTTGGATTTCAATGAGTGGATATTTATGAGTGATAAAATACAAACTTGTGCCCTTGTATTAAAAATTACTTCAGAATATTCATGAGCTTCATATTGTCTCAACTTACTTTGGATGCAGCTTTTCCTTTTGGAGGATAAATATGGGAAAGTCATACCCACAGAAACAAAAAAGTTTTCCTCCGAGAGACACAGTAGTGCCAGCTAAATAAAGACTCTGAATGTTGCAACCACAAATCATAGAGGCTGTTCTTAAAAGTGAGCCAACTGCACATCAATAAGAATGAACAGAATTTCTGTAAGATTAAGGAAGCAAGAACTGAATTCAAGTTACCACAAATTAATTTAATCTTCCTTGACACTTAGTTCCCACACAGTAAATAAAAGATACTGTGCAAAATAAGCTGTACAGTAGTAACTGTATATACACTACTGCAGCTGCAAAACCTCAGAGATCTGGCATCAGATGAATGTAGCGTTTCATATAGAATAATAAACCAAACACCAATATCAACATTATACAGATATACTTAGTTTATATTAAAACACACAAAAGCTTTTATATATATAAAAGTACTAACTAGGGAGCATGCACACATACTCGTGTGTATAGGAGAGAGATAAAAGCTTAATATGCTGCTTCTTCATAAACCTGTTTAAATGAATCAAAAGCAGAAGCCGAACACTATTGAACTTGCCAGGGATATAAAATTGGATTCACATCTGAACATCTGAGCACTTCTTGATGAGCATCTTTGCCTAAATTAAAACTTCTACAGCACTACCTGCAAATCTGCTGAGCTCTGAAGTTCAGAAAAGTAAATCACTTGCCCTGTAATAAAAGATCAGCAGCCTAAAGGACTGGCACAACGGATCTTAGGACATGACATACTCCGTGGTCTCTCACCAATTGCTTTATTTTTTGGAAGCTTAAACACACTGTGTCTATATGGAATACATCTGGCTTTTTACATCAGGAAAGAGATTTTATTTTTGAGATAGCAGTTGCCAGTATCAGTTTGGGGAAAAATACTGAGGAAATTCAGCCTTTTCTCAATTATTACATGAAGTGGGGATTTCACTAGAATACACTCTACAGTCTCAAACATTTAGGATTTAAGGAGAAGTCTCTTAAAACTGCAACGGAAATCACAGAACTGGAAATCTGACAGACTGGTATTCTCCATGTTTTGGCTTTTTTATTTTTTTAATTTCTCATTTAATTCACAAATAGACAAACATACCTAATTCTAATGAACTTCAGTACACATTGATTGTGCTGAGCACTTCTGAAAAATCAGGGCTTGATGACCAGATAATCAACACGCGATTCTTCAAGAGATCTTACTGCAGTCAAGAATATCAGCAATGCTCATTTCAAATTAGAAGCTGAGTGTGGATAAATTGTGTTCTAATTAAGTGATCTGAGAATACAAAGTCTGATCTACATATCTTTGAAGCAATCATAAACTATCCAGTCCTTAGTTGAGTTTAATCACAACCAAAATGCTAAAAAAGGAAAAAAAAAAGGTTTCTTTCCTGTTCATTCTTTTATCCAGTGAAACCATTAAAGAAATAGTTGGAACAGAGGTAAAACGTCAGTTAAAACAAGATGCAGAACAGCACTTGTCCCCTTAAAACCAAAAGAACCCACCAAAGCCAACCAACCCTGAGCAGAACTCTGTCACTATGATTCCCTTTTTCTGCATACACAGGGACAGTAAAAGATCTGCAGCCCAAAGCAGAACCCTGAGGCTACTGTCCTGCTGTGCACGTCGCAGTGGTGCCATGGGAAGTGCTGTGTGATGGGCAGTTGCCCACAAGGAGCCAGTGCTGCTGCTTCACAGCACAAGCCCAGCAACCTCATGGAGCAGGGAAAGCCGCCCGATGTCACAGTGTCACATGTACAACAGCAATGGCTGCTCCTGAGCACACGCTTCCAAACATCACTTCTCACCTATTTTTGCCATCCAAACATTGTCTAAAACACAATATGAAACTTCAGATCCCCTTTAACATGGGCAAATTACTTTCCAAAGTTTTTCCAAGGCTTTGGTACACTCACTTAACATGTGCTAAATCCCAGCAACACAATCTGAGAACAAGTCATTCCCCAACCTCAGAGATGAAATTCAAAGCAGAATCAGCAGCATCCCTAATCTAAGCAAAGCAGTTCTTTGTCAACACTACCTCAAAAAAGTAACCGTAGATTGTATCTTTGTTGTGCTGAATTATCCTCTGTGCCATGATTAAGTGTTAAAAGACATAGAAACACCTCCTCATCAATCCTTTTCACAAAAGAACTGAAAGAAAAACAACAAACATACATTATTTTTCTGAAATGAGCAACGATGCAGCTATTTCCTTACGCTTCTAAACAATACAAATAGTGAATGCAAAAAAATAATGAAGCTGATGAATTGAAAGAAAAAATTAAGTAAACCTGCAGAAAATCGTTGCTAGCCAGCATTAGAAACCCAGTCTTCAGTATTCATAGTTCTTTATTCAAACAACTCGACCACAAGGAAACCACATCATCTGCTATCACAATGAGTAACAGGTTTTTCACAGAACCACGGGGCCACCTTCCAAGCTAAATTCATCTCCAAAGGCAGATCACATTACTCAGAGTCAGGAAGAAAAGAAAGCATTGAAACACCAGGAATATAATACACCGTATCACAGGGAGCTGCTGTCTCCATGGCCAACTTTCACCTGGGATTTCAGCCCTCACTGGACTTGTGGGGTAGGACCAGGGCTCCTTCCCCGCAGTACAGACTCGGTTTAATGCTATGTCTGCTATAGTTCTTCTGTTTGCTTGCTTTAATTCTCCACCCTGTATTGTGCAAGGCCATAGTTAAATGGAATCTAAACATTCAGAAAATGTTTTCAACATATGCTGTAAAGAAGCAAGTTATCTCACTCCTAACCATGGATATCATTAACTCTCTCGTAGTTGTTGTAAACACAAAACATTTGCCAGGTGTTCCTTCTTTTGTCTGCATGTTTTTACAGTGTTTGAGGCAAGAATAGGTTGAATGACTGGCTGTCATCCCAGACTGTACATTTCAAACTGAAAATTCAGTAAACGTGTGGTATAAAATTTTAAGTCACTTATCAGTCTCTGGCAGTGCACTGCAGCCATCTCCTCAGTGCGGGGAGAGAACAGAAAATAAAATGTTGCTGCGGCAAAAAAGAAGCAACAAAACCAAACAAAAAATACTCCATTACATACCCACAATATCCAGATAATCACAGAGAAGGGGAAAGGTGGTTTAACGGATAAAGTCTAGGACTTTGTCATAGTTTCTGTATCCTACTCTGACTGAGCCAACCTCTGAGGGATTGTGGAGGAACCACTTGTTATCTATAAGCGTCTTTATCCGTATCCTTTGCAGGAGTGCTGAAGGTAAATTACCTTACCACTTACAAGGCAATCAGATACTAACGCAGTAGGAGCCAGTAAAGTGCTTTCTGTCTGCGGCTCCCAGCTGCGGGGCATGAGTTCATCGCAGGGGAGGCAGAACCAGCAGCCACCAAATTAACTCTGCCTGACCTGAGCTGGGGCCGTGCACGCAGAGTGTGGCGGCTACTCCAGAGCGTTCCCAGAACTGAAGGTGTGAGATGCTCTGTGTGGACATCCAAGTGCATCTAAACAGAAGTGCCCTGTTTGGAGCAGGATTATTAGCTGCTATTGTCAGCACAGCATCATAGAATCAACTGGTTGGAAAAGACCTTTAAGATCACCAAGTCCAACCATTTCCCAGCATTGCCAAGGCGACCACTAACCCTCAGTGACAACTAAGGGCCTCATCTACACAGTGTGTTAACACTTCCAGGGACGGTGACTCCAGCACTGCAGCCTGTTCCAATGCCTGAGCACCCTTTGGGGAAGGAATTGCTCCGAATATCAAGCCTAAGCCTCCCCTGGTGCAGCTTGAGGCCGTTTCCTCTTGTCCCATCTCTTGCTCCTTGGGAGCAGAGACCAGCCCCCTCCTGGCTCCATCCTCCTGTCAGGCAGTTGTAGAGAGCGATAAGGTGCCCCCTGAGCCTTCTCTTCTCCACACTAAACCCCCCAGGTCCCTCAGCCCTTCCTCATCACACTTGTGCTCCAGGCCCTGCACCAGCTCCATTGCCCTTCTCTGGTCCTGCTCAATGGCCTCAATGTCTCTCTGACAGTGAGGGGTCCAGAACTGACCACATTTCTGAAACTAAAAAGTGGAAGCCTTGGTCTTTGTGCTACACGGTGGGTTGGTTGTGAAAAAATAGTGTGCATACTCATGAAGCAAAGGAAAAGAGGTAGGAGCCTTCACCAGGAGTCTCATCTGAGTGATTACAGTCATATAACCAATTTTCTCAAGTGTGGGTCACCTATGAAAAGGTTAAAATCCACTGCCCTACGAAATAGTATTATCTGAAACACAATGTACTAATTATATTAGTATTAGTTGAAATACATCACTTAAATATTCAGTATCACAATGCATGATGTGTACTAGCAGCAGAAAATAATGGCTAGTCAATGGGAAAATGCAGCACTTTAATAATAATGCTTTATGTGGACACGGTGTCCTGTGGTACTTTATGTATGTATGTATATGTGCATATATTTTGTGGTAGGCATAATTCTATTTTTACATATCATAGAACTGAGTCACAGGGAGGTTAAAGAATCCTCTTTCCAGCTGAAAAAGAATCCACGTATTTCACATCTTTTTCAATCAACCTTTTCATTTAGTTTTCCAATAATGCAATAGATACAAAACATATTCCAGAGAGACTAAGGGTGCATTTATCTTCTTTAGCTTAGATATATGACTTTGTCTGAAGAAGGCACTGATGTAAGAAGAACTAAAAAGAGAAACATACAGATATATTTCTAAGCAATGAAGTTCATTATTGCTGTCATCATCACCATGGAATAGTTTAGCGCAATATGCTCAATGTTGCTCTATAGACGTGATTCTGCAGAATGAGAAGGAGTTGAACCCTATCTAGGCACTTACACAAATCCTCTCCCAAGCTTACCCAGTTTGATACATTGAGAATCCCATCAACTGCGAAGTAAAGACCTACATTTTTCGGAACAGTATACAGAAACTTGTGAACAGAAATATTTAGGCCAGCAGCGTAAGCCTGGTGGCGTTTCAGAGGTTGAAAACTGCTGTATCCCTGGATAGTCCAAGAGGGAGCCTGAAAATATTCACAGTGACATAAAAACAATTGTACTGTAATTTGCAGTTCATTGTGATTCTGGAGTCAGGTGCAATAGAAAGTCATCCCCACAGCTATCAGAGCAGTACTTTGGATTTTACATAACGCAGTCAACTAGCACACAAAGCTGTTTTCCAAGGGGGCAAAGAAATGCCAGTCACAGTGTTTTAATGCAGTGCACTGCCTAGATTATTTCAGGAATGTCACACAACGCATTACACATCATCCAAAATGATTTTTTTTTTCTTAAACCTGACCTCATGAAAATATTACACAAGAAGGTGCGTCTCAAAATACATGAATGAAAGTAACTCTGTCAGAGAGAAGATCCAAGAGGAAACTGAGATCTCAGCAATTCCTAGGTGAGCTTTTTAACAAATCAGCATTCCAGGCACTGCAGCTGCTTTAAGAAGGAAAAGTTTATTGGCAGAGTCACAATTTGGAATCTTCTGTTGTTCTAAGAGTCTGCAATGACAAGTTTCACCACTGAGAACTTTGGCAGCTGAATTACTAATGAAACTACATACCTGTTTAGTCTCATTAATGAACATGGCTTTCAGAATCAAGTAATTTCTCTGTTTCTCATGCAGTATTCTCACCACTTCTCAGCAGCACTAACTTCTGTCAACTGCTGACTTTTTTTGTTATTACATCTTATACTGCTGCCTTGGGCTGATTCACCATAATGCATACTGCACACCAACCTAGAATGTTTTCAGTTCAACAGCACTATCAACAAAACCACACTAGTTTTCTTGTTTAAAGGAAGAAAGGTTCTATCTTCCCGTCCTGGTTTTGGCTGTTGTTAAGCCACAACACGTATTATGTGGAAAAACCCTGGGTTTCCAGGGTTAAGGGTGTTTCAGAAATATTTCCAATATTACCCCTCCAGCCCAAAGAAAGTATGAAAATAATAATCAAATGCAGATTTTCCTTTAGGCTGAACCACCTGATAATCAAATGGTGGAAATAAACACTGATATATGAGTTGTTAACATGAAGATTTACTGGCATATACCAGTAAATACAAGGTTCCTGGAGGAGCTTCCTGGGACAGTTCAATTTCACAACTCCTGAGAAGCCAGTTATTTATGACCTGGACCACCTATTTCCCAACATGTAGAACAGGAAAATATAATTTGTGTAATGGAAAGAGTAAGAGGAACATTGCACAATGCTATAGGAAAGAAAAGCAAATACAACGCAATGTATATGTTGCATTGAATCAGACTTTGAAACAGGTTACTTCTCTTTCTATAAGGAGTCAAGATACAAGTAAGTACAAGACAGAAACAAGTAGTTGTCAGCCTCCAGAGTACTGCAAGCTGCAATACTACATCACTAGCATTTCTTCCACAGCCAGAGGAATTTGGTTTGAATTCTTTATTGGTTGGTATTGGACAAAAAAGAAAGTCACAAATGATTCAAATAAGTAGAGCACTGTCAAAGGTGCCTGATTTTTCAAGGTTTATCATAAGTTAATTTCAGCTACCAGAAACTACCGCTTCTGTTATTCAGAAGATGAAACCATGGGTTAATGAGTAAAAATACAGGGTATTATAAGGGGTGTACGAAATCCCTCACGCAGTCTATCACTTGGCAGCAAATAAGCCAACATTAAGCCAGCAGTTCTTACAAAAGTTTTTAATTAGGTATTTTAGTGTGTGAAAAGAAACAAAAACCAAACTAAAACCCAGCCTTAGCCCTGGAGTCACAGACAATAAACCAGAAAACTAATAGAGCACAATTTCAGCCATGGAAATGATCAGTCTCTGTCACTGGGTGCTGCAGCTGGGCTGAACGCCTCAAAATATGGTGTCTGACGTGACCAGCTCCAGGGGCTGATCCCAGTCCCCATCACCCACAGCATGGGAGTCTGGCAAACTCCTGTCCTTGACTCTCAGCATGGCAGAGCTAAAGGAAGCCCAAACCCCAGCAGATGGCAGCAGGCATTGCCCAGGGATCAAAGGACTCTGAGCACAGGGCAGCAGAGCCAAGGCCTGCCCAGCCAAGGCCAGCCCAGCGTGGGGAATGTCAGTGTTGGTTGGGGAACCACCGTGTGGTCCCCACATGGACCCCATACTGTGTCCCTGCTGGTGCCCGAGTGGTTGCTTTGGGCACAGCTCCATGCCAGCACCAAAACAGCTTTCAGACTGCAGCTGGTTCTCAGTCACCTTGGAGACCAGGAAAATCAACTGCCTAACAGCATCGTGATGAGGTACCCACTGAGTTTATGCTGTCCAGCAATCCTCTCAACAGTACTGGATCAAATACTTAACCACTGCTGCATTTACCAAAAACAGATTTACTGAAAGCTGGAAAAACACTCCCTGGCAAAGGAAGCAGCCCACTAAAAACCTTGACTGGCTGGAGAAGACCAAGTGTTGTATTGTTTAAATAGCATTACCAAGTTCTTGAAGAAACTTAGTCCTCATCAAGATGTTAAACCTCTGTTCAATTCTCTATTATGAGTCTGAAGAGGCTCTCAGAACAAGGCTATAGGTCTTTTTTATTTCTTTTTTTAATTAAAATACACCTGTGTAATCACTTACAATCAGCAAAAAAGAAAACAGAGTCACTACTCATCCCCTGGGACTATGCTGCTCACTTATCCTTTGCCCAGTTTACCCAGCCTGCCCTGACACCATAATTACAATGCAACTCTAAGCTTTGGGCTGCCACTTTAAATATGCACTGTTCTTACTTCTCCAGCATGGAGAAGACAATCGAATTTACAACGTGGAGAGACTGTGTAATCTTACTGGCAGACACCAAACACTGAAGTGCTCCCACATTATCAGAGCAAACAGAATGCAGGGAACTGTAATGTTTTTTGTCAATGCTTCTTGTTCTTGGTGTCAAGGGTAGAGTCAATAGCACAGTCCTGCCCGACATCTATCTGGCATACAGTTTTGAAAACACAGCTTCGCCCCAGGTACTCAGATCAACATCGGCTTTACCTGCCCTTCTTTGTTTCAAGGCCATGATTTTATTTTTCTGAGAAGACCAGCAATGCAGAGACTCAAGTAAAGACCCATATGAAATATGGTATTAATTAAGCAATGAGGGAACAGATTCTATTTCCTATTAAAGGTATAAAAGTAGCTATGATAGAATTATATAGTGTCTGAATCCACCATAGTATTAAGTGGAGTTTAGCACCATGAAAAGAAAGAGAGAAAACAGCTCTCAGGTGCAATCCTGTATTCACAATAATGATAGTGGCAGTATTAAAGATGAATTTAAAAATGGGAGAAGATGATGACCTCAATATTCTGTTCATTAAAGTCATAGGATAGTAGAAAGTAGTTAAATACCAAGATTGCAGTTTGGCTAAAACCTCTGGATAAACATCTGCCACCTTGCAAAAATTGCTAACAGCTTTTTCTAATGAAGAGAAGTAATTGAAACCTATGGTTGAAATCTCTGCTTTAAAATGCATATGGATTACTGGAATCCCTTGGACAGGAAGGGTTCACAGCAGTTAAAGCCATAAAGCGATAGATGAATTTCAGAAAACCCACAGACCAAGGTGCAAAACGTTTTAACACTGAAGTTGACTTGTGAAATCGTGACAGAGAAGAAAAGGAAATAAGGAGGATTCTGAAGTCAGTCAAAGAGTTCTGCTTCTTTGAGACATGGGGGCAAGGAAAAAGTCAGAAGGGAAAAAGCCTCTAAATAAATGCAATGAACACTTAAAGTAGTCTTCTACATAGAAAGGAAGCTTCTTGATGATTATGTGTGCTACACGTATAGGTTACATGCACATCAAGTAATTTGCACAAACAGATAAAGAGATAAGAATAGAAGGTCCTAGACCCCCCCCACCTTGGATGATGTTTGGATAGTGTAGGGTGGTAAATCTGGGCTAGATTTAGTTTGATGCACCAGGACCAAGAATCCCCACTATCCATGTGCTTTGAAGCAGTCTCATGAACCAGTCATTGTTTCCACCTCTCATGTCCTCCCTAAAAGAGGGAGCCCATTTGCATCAATTTGGAAGGATATTAAAAATTTAATAGATATTAAGTTGCAAGTTTGTATTTAAACAATCCAGTCAGATTAGTTTGGTTTGATACCACACCTATGACACCGAATGACAACACACAGTCTTCCTGTTTCTAAATAAATATGCAAGAAATATTTGTGCTAAGTCTTCACAGCTCTCTAGAGAGATATGCTCAACACATCCTTTTCTGAAAGGACCTTTTATCAATCACGTTTTCCATGGAACATTCAGAAGCAAAGAGGTCATCAAGCTTAAATTCTGAAATCAAGAGGAGGTTTTTTTTCCCCCCCTAAACATCTCTAGTATTTTAAGTGAAAGTTACTTTAATTATATTACTCACAGTAAATTATAGCTATCTATAGTTTTAGGTAGGGGGATACTTATTAGATGTCCCTGCTTAACATGGAATGAACCAAAATCAAATTACTTTAAAAAATAAACCTTATCTAGCTAAATTGTTGCTGTGCCTTAAAAAAAAAAAAAAAAAAAGAGAGTGTGAATTTTTAGTAATTTTCTTGCTACTGGTAAGTGTTAAACATATTAATGTACACTCATTTTTCACCTCAGACAACACCGCTAATGGGGAGATTTATTTTGTAACAAAGAATCAGACTGCACCTTCAGAAGGGTGTCATAGGTGGGTACATGCATGTGACACCTGAATCAGGAATAAGTATGATCTTTTTATCAAACACAGCCCTCAGAAATGACAGTTATCTTTGACATAGTCACAAAGGCATGTGGGTGCTCAGATAGCAAAGATTATGTTTTATATCAGTGTTTTTTTGAGAAATATTCACAAACATGGGAAGGTGGAAGAGATGTTAAACTGAACGGTAAACATGGTACAGAAAGAGATCATAAAATTCAGTAACCTTGTACTTTGGCAACGTCAGTTATGGAGTCTTACCTCTCAAAACTGCTTGTAGTCACTTACATCCACTTGATCAATACCAACAACCACCATGCAATAATAATGACAATACTCAGTGTTCTCTAAAAATTGTGTTCTTTTTAAGGTGTTTCATAAACAAGGTCTCATAAGGTAAGGATGTTATCAGCATTGAATCATGTGAATGAACCCTAGTCCCTTGGGTTTACCCTGGTCGTTGTATTCGTACCACAGGCCTTGCTCATCTGGCACATACATTTCTCCAGTCACAACAAATTAAACCACATGAAAACTAACTCCACCGCGTACTAATACAGAAAGTAACCCATGTTTAACTATTTTTTTTCCATGCAGAATATCTGAATAATGTGTCTCAGTAAGCAGAAACAAATGGGGCAACTTCTACATTGGATAAAGATCTAGAAACGCTACATTTTTCTTCCTGACCTTTTAGCTAGCTGTTAAAAAACAACCCCCAAAAAACCTGAATGAAAACCCACAGCTGATGATACATAAACCAAGTCCCACCCATTGCAGAGGATTGCATTTTTAAGCTAATGTGTAATTAGTACATTTTAACAGAAATTAAAAAGCAAAAGCTACCCTCTACAGGGCATGCAAGTCAATCACCGTTAAACCTTAAAGACTGTTCCATGCATATTTTCTGCATCATAAAAAAGTAGTCTGGAATAAAACCCAAACTACACATCTGTGTAGGATGCTGATAGACATCTTGATACGGTTTCACAATTTCAATTTACTTGCATATTGTTTGATACAAGCTCAGGGAAATACTGCAAGCTGCGCCATGAACGGAGGGGAAGAGAACAAACTCTGTGGCTGTATGTTGGGTTTTTATTAACTGAGACTCCACAAAACTCTAAATTTATGAACTGCTCTCAAAAAAGTATTAAATTATTCATCAGTGATAAGACAATTAAGAAGCAAACTAAGGAGCAAGTGGAAGCTTGGTCTTGAGGGAGAACAGCTGGTCCTCTCATTTAAAGTATGTTTTGGCAGCAAAATACTCCCCTAACAGAGGGAACCTGCTGCTAAAGAAGCCTCAGAGTCAAATTTAGGAGCAAGTGACAGACTCATGTGAAGAGTAAGGTGGGCATACTCCGGGTATCAATGTGTGGCTGGTGCAAGCTGCATACCCCCTGCTTTTGACAAAAAGGTGTTGTGACTTTATTGCACTCAGGAGCCACAATAGATGGCAACTGCTTTGTCAAGCTACAGTGAAATTAGCTTAGAACTTAAGGAAAGATGCTATTTGTACTGAATAAACCCTTAGCTGAGCATGGAATCTAGTAGGAAGGATGGTATGCAGGTCACTGAATCAGCCTGCACCACTGCCTCAGATTCCTTGTTTATCACATAGAAAAGCACACAGCAGCCCCTGAAGGGCACTGGGTTGGTAATACAGGAAAGTTCCATGAGCAGCCTGAGATCTTCTCAGGAGTAGGTACTGTGGATGTGCTGAACAGGAGCACTGTCCATCTGCACAGTAGACAACCACCCATGGTCAGGAAGGGAGATTTCATCTTGGTGGTTGAGATGGTGCAGATGCTACTGGAAAGAAAAAGGAACTGTACAATGTTAATCATATGGAAAGCCTTTCAGAGGTGGAAAAGAGAACGGAAAAGAGAAATCAACACTTTGGTGCAAGGCCTTTTATGGGGTGAAACAGCACATACAATACAGCACCACCCTGCTCTAACAGACGTTGATAATGCCAGAGCTCTGAGGGTGTCTGAAAGACCTATCTTAGTTACCATTGCTTCATTCCTTCTCATTCCTCTCTCTCTGCTACCTACTTATCTTATCTTTAGCTTGTGGGTTTTTTCATACTTTCCTTTTTGTAGTTTTTATTTCTTTTCCTGTCCTGCCATCTCTGCCTTGCCACCGCTGCAGCAGTTCGGATTTATCCCTCAGCTCATCATCTCTTACAATCTATCCTCCACAGTAATCCATCTTAAACTCCTAGTAAAAAAACCCCAAACAACAAACCATCTCTCACTCACAGCATCACGAAGGACTTATTATAATTCCATTGCTGAAATACATAATTAACAACAAGTACGATTTGTGTTCTTTAAAGACAGTATCCTTAAACAAGTCCACAGCATGAAAACCCCTTCTATAGCATTTACTAGAATACGAACCCCCCACTCACTGTCACACATTGTTATATACAGCTGAGAAATTTTTTCAAATAACATAAAGGTCCTTATTTTCTTTTTTGTGACACAGAAATGCAAAATCAGATGCTTCATCTTCACTTTGTACAATCTTACTTCCTAATTAGATAAAAGACTGCTAAGAATTTGCCTTCCTAAATGCCATCCTCTTCTTTCCCGTACTTCACCATGTGTGTGGAGAATCTGTACAGCCCAAAGTAGAAAGACACAAAAGTTTTTTTTCCTAATCAAATAATTGTGCTTAAAATTGTTATTTCAATTCTTGTATAAGACTCAAACATCTTGTGTAGCTGGCAGGAATTCTGACAACTCTGCAAAGCACCAAATTAGTATCAGTCTGTTTCAAAACCTGATTCATCATATAAAATACAACAATTCCCATTCCAATCTTTCTGTACCTATTTGTTCACTTAGGTCAGCTGGCAAAATAAACATTTCAGCCTTTCCTACTGCTCCAGATATGTCATGCCAAAGTGGGTTTTGCATAAAAAGAAATGGCATGCTACTATCTTTGTAACATTTTCAGGGCCTTAGTTATAAATACCTCAGATGATGCTTTAGACAGGAACTCAACTGATTTCAGTTCTTCACATGAACAGCGGGGAGAGTTTCAGATTCAGTTTGAAGCAGCCCTATACTAATTTACCCGAGATGATCAATAAAAAAGGAAGCATAGACAAAGCAGAGTTTCTCAAGTGATGGAATTTATACCTATCACTAACACTTATCAGGTACACACAGTTATATGAGCATATACAGGTACTGGCTAATCAGGAATACATGGGACAACAACCTGGTGTACAATAATGATCCTTGATATAGAAATCTGATCCCTAGCTGCTCAGGAACAAACAGCGAGCAGGCGAAGCACAGAAATCCTGCTGGAGAGCTATCAGTAAGGATGGGAAAAGGGAACTGCAAAAGCTGGAGGAAAGCAGTACTGAACAGGGTAAACTCTACTACATGCTTCAGGTATATCTATAGAGCTAGACCACGTACAGCTAGATCACATACCGCAGACATATCTATCTGTAATTACGTATAAATACACACCCACCTTTTTGGATTAGTGCTACAAATGTGCAGCGGTTTGTGTAATGTACAGCTTTTCCCTTAGTCCTAGTTATATACTACCTTGTTTCCAAATTCAGAGGCATTACTGGAAAGTCCTATGACATATGCTTCTTGAACCTCAGCACTATTTCAGAGGGATTTAAAAATAGGGAGCCAATAGCTATACAGCCATGGAACAGTAAATTGAAAAGATCCTTTCATGGAGACATCATTATTCTTTCGACCCTGTAGTTTTTGCAAAACTGATTTGTTTTTCTTTCTCAAGATGGAAAGATTTTTGTCAAAACCCCTTCTGCTAAGGACCAAAACCCCCCGATGATCTTAAGCCATGTTAAAGGAATTATTTTAACCCTTCCACTTAGACATGGAGTTTGAAGGGTCAACCTCACTCAGAGCAAAGACTGACAAAGGAATTATTTTAACCCCAACGCTTCAAGATACCATCTTTGGAGTCAATCCTATTCAAAGCAAGCAATGACAAGACAAAATGGATACTTTTATCTCTTCTATAGCCTTAAAAAAAAAATATTTCCAATATTTCCTAAGTTAACATAAACAGATCTGTCTCCTCTTTATGCATTAACAATTAATATGGATCCTGCTTATAGACATCTGTAATGCTTTGGGCCGTATTTATGGTGTGATAACTGTGTCATTTTGAGACACTGTGCACCAAGATGATAGAAAGACATAGCCAAACTGTTTCACTCATGCTCCTACCTAAGGGACAACACTGTTATCTTGTTACAAAATACTGCCCCAAGCAATGAAAAGTTTCATAAATCTTTTTCTACCAGTGTTGTCAGTTTCTATTTTTGCCTGTGGCTGAATGTGATTATAATCTTTTTTCACCGTACAAGAAAACAAAGTGATCTAGAATATAATGACTGGGGAACATTTTGGAGCCCTCCTGAGCTGCAGGATATTTCCAGCTGCTAGCATAGCTGATAACGGACTTAATAGAGCTAATGATTTCTAATACCACTAACACAAGACTATTTTCACAGTGGGTAAATAATGAGTCTTTTGTTTTGGAAATAGTTAAGGAGTCATGTAGATGTTTGATAAGTACATGATACAGTATAAATGCAGCAATATTCGGGTAACAAATGGTAGATTACACCATACCTAGAAGATAATATACTTTTTTGTTTCCGTTTAAGAACTTACAAGTTTATAACCCTGTTAACACCACTGTGACAGCAAGGAGATTTCACTGTAAACAGTTACAAGGAATGTTTTAATCTAAGCATAAAAAAGCATCCATTTGTTTCAGTGCACTGCATCTTTGTTTTTATGTTGGCAATTAATATTACAAATCTTCACTAGAAATATAATAAAAACTAATTGGATAGTAAAAGAAATTTTCTTGAGGGTTGAATGCAAAATCTACATCGATGGGGCAAGCTATGAATAACATGTAAGCCCTACAGTATTTTACTTGATCATGACTGTGAGTTTCTGATGAGGATTAACGACATTTACTTGGCTTCTTCCTTTGCTGGTGTGTTGTAATCTGTACTCCCCATTCCAAGGCATGTGTTCCGACCAGAGAGATCACTCTGTGGGCTGGAAGATTCCTCCCAGTTCTCTGTATGGCATAATTTAAAAAAAACCCAATCAACCAAACAAAATAAATTCCTATGGTGAAGATGTACTTCTTCCCTCTTCTCTCCAGCAGTTATATACCTATGTATGTTACACACCTATGTATGTTACACATACGAACCTTCTATTGCTCCTTAAAAGCCATTTGAACATAATTTCACATTAGGTTCACAGTAGCTGTAAGGACTGTTTGGGACATCTACTCACTGCAGTGTTCTGCAAACCCAGCGTTTCATGCCCCCCTCCCCTAGCCCTAACTCTTCCCCTTACAGCATTCCCTGCCCAGCGCTTGCTTCTCTGCTTGAGGCCTCCAGCTCTTCTGTGGCTCTGCCACTGCTGAGCAGGGACAGGGTCAGGCCTCATCACAGGGAATTGCGGGCGGTAGCAGGCAACGGCCCGAAAGGGGCCTCCCCATGTCACAGTGGGGTCTGAGACCTCTATGCTCTGTGAAGGGGGCACAGTGCAAGGGGCAGACAGGTCATAGAGGACAGAGCACTGGTCTGAAAGCAAAACTTACTGAGAAATTGTGCTCTGCTGGAAGCGTGGCCGTTAGCACACAGCTTTACCCAGCTATGTTCAATAACAGAGGGTGTTCCCCGATTAGGACTGTATTTCAGCATGCTCTTTGTTCCTGTATCACCCAAAGTGGGTGGTATCAAGCCGCTTACAATCCAAACTTCTCAATGAGCAGAAAGAAGCTTAAGTATAATTCTGATGAAGGAAACAAAGTATGGTTTAAATAAAATAAATCAAACTAGGCAGAGCTCCTAAAGTCAAAATTAAAGAAATAAAAAGACTTATGGCATGAAGAGAGGACAACAACTGGTGTAACACAACAAAGCAATATCTACCCATAATAAACTTCATAGCTTTTAGGAAAGCATATGATAACCCCCATTGTGATTCATTTTCACATGTCTTGAAATATTACAGGAAGCAAGCCAAAATAATTAAGTTTACCAAACTGTATTTCAAGGCACGGCTTCTTCGGTTAAACGAAACGCAAACTTAAGCAAAGAGTCTAATGCAGCTGCTGGCGTCAAGCTGAGAATGCAATCTCTCCTCTTGTTTGTCACTGCCATTGTTTCATTATGAGAAGAAATTGTAGACTGGAACAATAGAAATGTTTCATGGTCTAAGAGTTAATAGCAGACTTTGTTTGTGCTGGTGATACAGCAGTTCTAAATGACAGGTCAAACATGCAAGGAACACCACAAGATTGTTCCACATCACAAATAAATCAGGTTAAATATTATGAAAAATAAATCTAGCAGAAACTCCAGGTTCCAAATCAGGTTTTGTATTAGAAGGCCGAGAAATACAGGGTTCATAAATTCATAGACTTGACAGACATCTGCAAGCCAGCGGTTATCATCATAAGGAAACAACATCATGATCAAGTAATGCAATAGCTACGTTCACTAACTTCAATGACTTGCTCAAATGTTACTTCTCCCTTAACATACAGATAGGGAAACAGAAAAGCCACTAGTTGCAGTTATTTATGCATTCTGAATGCTAATGTTTTCAGAAAATATTAGACATATTAGACACTACATTAATTTAATTCCTAAATACTGAGATTCAGAATTCAACAGGTTTATTTTTTTTTAAATAGCACTCAATATAAGACAGAAATTCAAGATACATTAAGAGCTAAGGTAGAGCATATGACATAGCTGGCATATCACTGATGATGTGGGAAGCAAGTCAAAGGGCCTACCAATTCTTAACTGAGAATATTGAGCAACTTTGAGAACAAGATGGTCGAGCTGCTGAAAGAATAAGAATTAAGGATTGGATAATTAAAATCAGCTGTAATATCACAGGGCACAGATATATTACATGCATCAGCATATAAAAAATGAAAACGTGGGAATTTTGGAGATCAAGGAGCTCTTCTGTATCAATACAGAAGTTGTAATGCCAAATAAAATTAGATT
>NW_009940422.1:26285-54158 GCF_000696875.1 Nestor notabilis | reverse complement strand
AGCAGGAATTTATGATAGGAATAGATGGTTGTGAAAGGAAAAGGTAATAATCAGACAGTGAATTAAATATTCTTACTATTAGGAAAATGTTTATGGAATGGAATGTGTCTACTAGAGAGCACTTAAAGAAGATCTTGAAAATTGAGAAGATACACAGGGAACAAATCTTGCTAGGTCTAGAATTTATCATATTGTGTTAAAAATAATTAAAATACAATATACTGGGCAGTCCCTCAAAAGGGAGAAAAGCTGTGTAATAGGTGGTGGGATAGGAGATGCAATTCAGTGCTGATAAATTCAGGAGCAACGTGAAATTCTTCTATTAACTATTGATTATAAACTATCTACCGAAGAAAAAGGAGTGGAGGGATGCAGTTTTGTAAACGAACCAATGAAAATAACTGTAATAAAGTGGATATTCCAGGATAACATTCTCAATGCATAACAATGGAAGAAAATAACAATGCAGCATATCTGCTAAACTCTGACCTCAAGTGATTGCATGCTGCACCCTTATTACAGAAGTGAAAGACAATCATTGGCTGACTTAGGACATACCTTGAGTCAACATGCACCAACATGCTGAGTTAGGAAATACAGCATCATTCACTCACACTGTGTGGAAGGTGTTCTGTGTTATCCTACATCCATCCTGCCTCAGTCACGCACAGTGGTGTGAAAAAAGCAAAAAGATTTAAAATGTCTATTTAACACAACTGTTCTCTGTAGACTTAGATTAGCATTTAGGATGTGAGCCTCAGAGCATCCTCTGCTGCAGACAGAGCTGGTCCATGATCCCCAGCATGGAAAAAACTTACAACTGCTGAGGACATTAACGCAGCCCCTGGCTGGCACACAGCTTAAGGGTTATCTAGGGTCAAGGCACCAAATGTGTTCCCAAAAACGTCCTAGAGCTCTCTGCATTTGCATCTGTGTATGACTGAACACAAACTCGTCACTTCTTCATTTAAAGTTTGTTCTTTCTATGTGTATAATGTGGATTTAGGTAAGAAATGTTACTGATTCTGTTAGAGAACTAAGAACTGGAAAAAACAGCAAGGTGTGCAGACAGACACTTTTGATGCTCAAGTTCCACTGAGTGAAGTCAGTATTTAAAGTCAACCAGTAATCTCCTCCAGTGAATTCTTATACCAGTGTTCTAGTGAGATATGTGTGCATATCTGCCCATGGTGGCTGAGAACAGGTACTTGCCATAATGTCACCATCGGGTGACAAGCACAGAATTTGGCTTGGTGAAGTGACTATGTCTCCTTGACTAATAAAGGAAAGAAACATACACAAAGGCCCAGGTAGCCAAAAGGTGGCTTATGACTGACTCCCTGAATACTGCAGGAAGCCACAAATACTATCACTTGGCTTCAGACTTGACAATCAGTTACGCTGCTGCTGCTTAGAAGGACAGGCGTTCTTTTAGGAGTCATGACTGGGCATTTCTGTTGTGAGATCACCTGCAATGCCAAAACAGACACAGCAACGTATTTCTGTTCTAGCATAGAGCAACCAGTTATGTGGGAAACCTAAATACCAGGTTACAGTAACAATTAGGTCTGATCAAGCCCAGTGTGCCCTGCAGGGTGGTCAGAGACCAGGCTGGGGCACTCTAAGCTATATGAGTGAAGACATCTGGTAGTTCTGTGCTCCTCAGGTTCATCTCAAAAGATCCCTAACTTGTCAAAGGGACTAAGGTATCTTCAACTCCAAATGGAGGAGTCTGTGCCCATATTATAAGCACATTGTATGGCTGGATGTAAACTGCATAAATGAAGTTCAATCCAACTACTTTGCATTGTATATATGATTCTTTTGACTTGTTAGTCAAGCCAGTTATTGGTATATGGTGCTCAAATGAACTGCAGCAACAACAGAGCAAAACAAAACCGAAAACATTGCTTAGGCACAGCCTAAGTACTGATATTACTGTCATAAATAATATACGATAACACGTTACCTTTAATTTTCTAACACTTCATAATTTTTCAGTGATAGAGTCAGTACTCTTCTGTTCTCATTTTTTGGTAATTCTTAAGACTCATATTAACCAGTTCAGATCCAAATGTAACACATTTGTTCTTCAGCTATTGTTAGTTTAAACATCTGATTTTCTAACTCCAAGCAATTAGGAGCCCAGTGCAACTGCAAACAAAGCTGCTGGTCAAGGAGACGTTGCATCCCGAAAACAGAATAAGGCTTCTCTAGATCATTAATTAAAGAGCTGTAGTGCCACAGGTGTTGTTTATTCACATTTGATAAGACTGTAAGAAACAGGCCTGCTGTCTGCCTCGGTTTTTAGGGGGGATGTGGAAAAAAGAAAACAAGAATCTCATGATTCATAAAAGCTAGAAATAGCTTATCATTTATTTGTGGTCCCTGAATTATCTATCTGGCACCATCACTGTCAGGCTTGCGCAAGCATACTGCTGGGCTGCTTTCACTCCCATCCTACGAACAGGAGACCTCTGAAAAAGGAAAACCTATTTCCTTTTTATTTTTCTTTCTAAATGTCATATACTCTCCAAAACTATTTACTTTCTTGAAGTAAAAGCAACAATAACCATTACGTGAGAAAAGAAAAAATAAGGGAAGGAAACAGAAGGGGGAAATGCTGTCACTGACAAGGACACTGCTGGAGGAAACGCACAAAATGTATTCACTTTGATGTGTCACGAAGGTAGAGCTTCCAGACTTGAACAAGGCAGGTAAATGTTATCTTCGTTTGTCTTTATATATATGTAGATACATATATATATATATATTGCTGCTATTACCATGTAACTCAATAAACAGTTTAAATGAGCATTGCACTTCCTTAAGACATTTCTCCTATTTCCTCCCAATTTTTGGCACAGAGATTTTTCTCTCCTAAATATATCCATCATTCCTACCAAGTTGGTGACTGTCAGCTGATTTGCTGACAAACCTGTTGATATTTATCCCAGGATGTACACGAATGCAAACAACTTTTTCCTCCCACACGATGTTTTTCCTTACAGTGCAGCATGTTTTCCTCCTGCGTGTCACCATCATGGTTTGTAACAAATGGTGAACTCACGGTGCATGAAATTTACCCCAAGCAAAACAGAAGGGTCATTGAGGCACTTGAAGGCTGCGGAACAGGTCACAGGCATCCGTCTACAGACAAGTAAAAAGGAGCAGGCGGGGGCCCTGGCTATCTCACTTCACTATCCCTGCTCACCTCTGATTATTTTATTAGGTTCTCATTATCAGCCTTCATACCTAAATTGTCCTGTGGAGTACTGTAGAACCCTTTTCCACGCCTGCTCTCTGCTAGGCTATTCTGCTTGCTCTCATTATTCCTTCTTTCCAACAGAGATATTCATCACTCAGTACGCAAATCTGACTCGTTTCAAGCCTTTGCTTATAGCTCCAAATCTATCACTACACACAGATTATGCTAGTATTTCTTACCTACTAAACTATTTCAGATCACAGCTTTTAACTGAACAGATTTAGGGAAGGAATTGAATGCAAACTGTTAAAATGATTATTAGAAAGCAAAAAAAATCCGCAGGAAGCAGAACAGCTTCCCAAGGCCTCTGGGAATTCAAACGTTTTTGGCTTAGTTCTCGTTCATACCTCAAAGTTTTCAAGCTAGTAATTTGAGAAAGTTAAAACAAAACCTACTGCTTACAAAGCAAATCACACCTGTAAAGCAGTCTGTGCTCTACCGCACTCTGGACTTTACTCAGCTCCCTGCTAAGAATAAGTAATAACATCTTTAAACCACCATTTGCTTCCATTCTATGACTTCCTTTCTCCTGCCACAGTATTCCTCTATGTAAATCGGATTTATTTATTCATAGGCATTGGCATACCATTACTTTTGTCAAAGCTGGTCTCGCACATACTGTTGTCTCTGCATTCTTATAAACGAACTGGAAAAGCAATTAAGATTCCCTGGCATTTCGGAGAGGGGAGGGGGCAGCCACCGCACTGTTGCTAACACAATCTCTGTAGGCGTACGCTAGTGCAAAATGACTGCATCTCTGTGTAGAGGGAGATAAGAGAAGTGACATAGATTAAAATAAATTGTTGATCCATACCAGAGAGGAGCTAGGCAAACAATAGCAGTAAAAGCATAAATGTCAATTTGGGATGATAAAGGATACAATCTAAATGTAATATGAGAGGCCTCCAGACAAAAGGCAGAAATAGAAATTACACATTACTGAAGTACCAGATGCAATAAACAAACAAATATGTAAACACACACATGAATATGCATATGGAAAAATTCAGATCACAGAGTTGATCGCTCAAGAAACTGGATTTCAAAGTGAAATATGGAAAGAATTCAAAAAGTTTGAATGCAGATTTGACAGAAAATCTTATTTATACTCTTGGCACTTTTGTTTTAATTTTGAATAATCCACAAGTATCTCCACATGCCTTTCCCTAAATCCTGCATTTGCATATTCATGGCACAACTGTCCACAAGACACTACAACCAACGCCAGGAGATCCTTCCTTGCAAGAAGCTGGCTTTTTATCTGCTGAAAAGAGCTGTCAAAAGGTTTCTTTAATTGCTTTCAGAATTTCCTTGCCTCTTCCACTTAATGCTTTCTAATACACTACAGTAGTTTGCCAGATGAATTAAGGTTTCAAAGCTCATTTAAATAATCTTATGCCTATTCTAGCTTTGGCGAAGAAATCAGGTAGATTCATCCAAACTATGAGCTAATAACTCTCACACAGATCTGTTAAAAGACCTATCAAAAAATCACTTCTCACAGCCATCCTTGGCACTAATATTGCTTTCTACCTAATATCATCGAATGATTCAAAACTTCATTTTGTTATGGAACATAAGACACCTCAGCAGGTTAAATTTAATGTAATACAAAAAAAATTCACAAATACAAATGAAATTATCAAAAGCTACACATTAGTAATCAATTTCTATAGCACTACACCAAAAACTTCCACAGTACCACAAAACTGGGAGAGTTTATGATTATGACCTGTATTTGGGGCTGTCCAGACACACATCGACCTGTCAAGATGAATTTTTTGATGTGAACAGAAATCAGCACAAAACAAAACTAACCAAATAATGTGCATACACAGACATACATAGCTACACACATTAACTCAGTGTAATTACACATGGTACCTAGAACAGACTTGCTGCTATATCAAGTTCTGCATTTAAATAATCACCTCTTCCAGGTACCTGTAGCTAGTGCCATGCTACAGACCACAATGATAGCAGTGGCCACCTCGACAGTTCCTCTTAACTCTTTCCTTAGTTTAACATTTCAAACTCTTACCTTCAAATATGTAAAGGTGAGAAAACGTGGGAAAGAATGAGGACAGACATTTTATTTCTCCAAGCCTAAAATGCAACTCCTCTTTGAAACAGAGTCTCTAAATATTAGTTGAAGAAACTGTAGAATAATGTATTATTCAGCATCAGTGCTGTTGCATTTGAGCCCTTCAGAATGATCTCTAAAACTAGTGGAAGTTACTGTTTCAAAATTCTGCTATTAGGCAATTATATTGCCTATCATCTAACATACTGCAGACCAAACTCACTTCTGGCTATTAAGAATTAGCTGTGTTAACCTCATTATGAAAGACAGAATATTGTTCTTCCAAGTGTTCTTTTAGAAATGCGAGCTCCTGAATCTGCCTTATAGTGTAAGATTTCCATTCACAATACTAAACTCCTTTTTTGTTCATAACCAAAAAGAATCAATACTATGTATTTTCAGTATTTCAGTTTTTGCTTGTATCCTAGTGATATATTAAAAGGAAATCTCCATATGCAACACAGCAGCATCCATTCATCCTTATTCCAAGTAAAAATGTGTATATTTTGTAAAGATGCTATTATTTTCTGCATGGTAATTTTTTAATATTTTTCTTATTCTTAAAGGTGTAAATAAATATGAATCTCTTCATCAGGGATTCTAGTGATAGGACAAGGGGCAATAAGTTCAAGCTTAAAAAGGGGAGATTTAGGTTGGATATAAGGAAGAAATGTGAGGCTGCTGAGGTGCTGGCACAGGGTGCCCAGAGAAGCTGTGGCTGCCCCATCCCTGGCAGTGTTCAAGGCCAGGTTGGACACAGGGGCTTGGAGCAACCTGCTCTAGTGGAAGGTGTCCCTGCTCGTGGCAGGGGGTTGGAACTGGGTTAGCTTTAAGGTCCTTTCCAACCCAAACCAGTCTGGGATTCTACAATTAATTCCAAGGTAGCTGCTTCAACACCATTTTTCTGAAGATTAACAAAACTGAAAGAATTTGAACAGAAAAAGAAATACATAAAATTACATGCCGACAACATCTCTGACAATTTTCCATCTGTACATACATCCCATCCACCAATTATTAATCTTGTCCTGTATTGCCTACTCAAATATTCTGCTTTTCTGCCTCAGAACACCCCCAAACTGCTTGGTCATCATTCTTCAAAAAGCATATTGGTATACTCGTTTTGGAAAACGCCAGGTGAAAGGCTTACCCTTTCTCTGGAAGACAGAGCGCAGAAATATTTTGCCTGTATCAACAGGCAAAGAAAACAGAACACTTTGTTTGAACAGCTAGAATACCCTGTGCTCCAGAGTGGAGATAAGGCACGTGGAAGTGCAGTGACTCTATGAGGGAATTGCTTCTTGCCATCCCTGTGTCCACATACACAACAGCTTTATTTTGCTTTGAAAATTCCACATTTTCGAAGACTATGTCTTGCCCCTGCAACTGGGGCTCCAGGCTACTATATAAACCATAAGTTTATGACATACAGTACAACAATACCATACCAGTATCACAGTTTTCAATGTCCATGATGACAAATACTAACAAAATCATTAGGAACTAGTATTAGTAGCCTCATACTCTGCACTGTCTTGACTTACAGTGTCTCTGCTCACATGGACTGGTGATGAAATCAACAGCAAAGCATCTCTGCAGCAGTGGTGGCTTAGATATGAAAGACTACAACTAATATTTTGCTACCACCTGCTCAAAGAGCAGCACTCCTTTTCTCCAGCCATCAACCGTAGTAGGCAGGGGCACCTGGATGTGTGGAATCCACAGACTCTGAGGGTCATGGACAGAGTGATGCTGGGGTAGAATAGGGTAATCTGCCAGAGAGGTGACATTAGTGCTTCCCATTTCCATCTTACACTGCAATCTCTGCCTTGGAGTGAAGTCCTCTGTATTCAAATCCTGCTACAGACGAGGTCAGGAGGACCAGGGATTATGTAAAGGAGAGTAAAAGTTAGAGAAGAGAGTTTCCACTCACAGTGAGCTGCTGTCCAAGAAGTCATGAGGAGTATCAAGAGACCTGGTGGTGGTGCAAAACTTTACCTGATGTCAGTGCTGTAGAAGACACTGCTGCATGCTGTGTGCTCTCCCAAGCATTTCATGCTGGGTGGAGACAAAGGATATTGCTGTGCAATGCAATACAGAGATGAGAACAGACCTGCAGAAGAAGCCACACAGACAGGACACTGAAACTGGCCTGAACAGGGCTGGGATTTGTCTGTGGTTAGCCAGAAAATAGGAAGCCTAGGACCGAGGGCTAATAAAAATTGAGGTAGGACAGGGAGCTGGGACATGGCAAGCTGTCAGTTGGGGTGATGGAAACAACGAGAGAACAAAGCATCAAGGTGCTGGGAGAAACAAGACAGACAGAACTAACAAAGACAGTGGAAAAAAAGAGACACATTTGAAGATCCCAGTAAAGCAAAGAAGGACTGAAAACTATTGAGAAAGGAGGGAAAAATCAAAGCAACAAAAAATTCCCCACACACAGCCAGACAAATTAAAGAGTTAAATCAGTTCATAAGAAACACTGGAAGATGAATAAGGAAAATGGGAATTAGGACTGGATAGATAAACAGACTGTGTACTGAATAGACAGGAAAGTTGAAAAAGACTAGCATGAGGATGGTGGGAAGAGAGCTATGCTACACTGCAGGGGACATGCTGGCCCCACAGCTGCTGGGGCTGAGGGGATCACAGTAGCCCTCCAGCTTTCTGTACACTGCATCGTACTGTAAAACACTGGGTGAATTCAGACGGCATAGCCTTATTTCTGACAGTTAGCAAGCTCCTACATGCTTTGCAACTTTAAGTTTAAGACCTTTTTAAGATCTTTTTAAGTGTGGTTTATTTTTTTTTGGCCATTTGTGTTGTAAAACAGAGCACTACAGCTTCAGCTCGTGAGCAGGAGCTGTGGTTGTTACCAAACAACACACAGCTATTAATTTATCTGAGGGTGATCCTTATTGTTTTTCATGACAATAATATTAAATGAGCTATGTACATAGTCTGATGGAAAACAGACTTCACAGTTTCTGTCGGCAGCGCTGTATTTCTTATAAGTTTGAATTTTTATTTGAAGTTTCCTGACCTCTTTTGTTAGCTAGTGAGTTGATCTCAATTTTACATTGACACCAAAGCAGAGCACATTAACTTGGAAACGATACCCAAAGCTTGAAGTGCTGCTGGATCATTTGCCCTTATTGAATGAAGGCAGATTTCTGCATTATATTACAAACTGCTACTGGTGCCACAGTTTTAAATATTGTTCTTTTCATCACTCTTTGTCAATTATCCTACATTCAGAGGGTTTTTTAACTAAATAAATATTCCTGCATGGTGAATGTCAGAATTAGGAGAAAAGTCCTGAAAAGCCAGCTTATAAATGAAATTCTGATTTCAGTAAATTCATTCTTCTCAGATAGCTACATTTCCAGAATAAATTATCATCTCTAATATCATTACCTGAATATAACAAACCTGTATTGTAAAGGGTCTTGGCACTGAATGATGATAGGCATCAGAGGCTTAATGTTTAATTACTGAACAGAGTTTTCTGGAGAGTTAAGAGCTAATATCATTCACTTGCTGCTGCTGGCGATGTGGCAGAATATTGTGGCTGTTACGATCTGTCAAGGAGAAGTGATTCATAAACTTTGCTTGTGCTAGTCAAACCACAGCTGGTGGGGATAAAAAATGGACAGCTATTTATGGCAGTAAACCCCATCAGGAAATGTCTGACTCTGAGCATACGTGAAAAGTAAGTAGAAAGTCTTAATGAGAAGAGAAACATGCATTCCTATACATGGAACACCAATTAGTTACTGGTATTCCCTTTATAATTGTATGTTTTAGGGGCTAAGAGTAATTTCTGAACACAGGTGTTACTATGAGTAAACTAATTCTCGTGGTAATTAATGAAGATACCATCCCTGCTCAACAAAGAGAGCAAAGCGAGCTGGGCTTGGCACCTTTACCCTCTCTAATGTAAATTAGGCAGCAAAGAGATAAAAGACGGGGGTGAATGAAGAAGATTCCAATGTCTAATTTTTGGCTTACTACAGAGAATAGAGACACGTCGCTAATTCCTCAGGAACCGAAGACAAGAATACCCCCAGTGACCATAGCAAAGGTTTCGTGGGGAACAGCAGGTGTGTGTGACTGACTCGGATCTAATGTGATTTTTTTCCCCTCCAGCCCGTTCTTTTGTTCCAAACCATTGAGCAAGCTGAAATACAGTGAGTTAAAATCCACAGCCTGCCCTAATGTATCAAGAATAAAATATACATCTGAGCATTTTGTTCACTTTGTCCAGAAATGCTACCAACAGAGAATGCAGGAAGGTGGCGACAGTGCTGTGAGTGCTCCTGTCAGCACCGCGCCCGTCAGGGTTATGCCCCCAACACAGCAATCTTCTTGCAAATACAAGCTCTTAGCACCACAATTGATAATGCTCACCTTCAAAGATGATTTCAAAGGTAAGAACATACAAGTTGCGTATCTTGATACGCTGAACAGTTGTAAGAACTAATGTTTGCCGTGGTGGTAATGAGGCCCAATTTCTATGCTAGGTACAACCTATTTAAAATAATATCTACACATTTCACTATTGACATGCTTCTTTGTATGTGTGAGTAGTTGCATAAACGTTTAAGAGTCAAGAAAACCAGAAAGAAATCCTTTTTCATACAGGAGCCTAAATGGAGATTAATTTCTGAAAATCTAAAGCTTGATTTGGATATTGAATGCATATTTAAATTTGCAGAGCTCTGCTCCTCACTCTCATCTGTTTCAATCTAGTTGATGAAATCATGTTTTATATAATAAATAACAAGGGAATTAAGCCAAGGAGTTAACAGTAAGCATTAAGTAATGAATCAATGCGAGTCTTGCAAAACATACAGCTTAAAGTTGTTTTCAAAAGAACAGATACATTAGATTTGATCTTTAAAACTGAATCAGAAGCCTAAGTTGTTTGGGAAAGGTGATCACCTCCATTTGGTACCTGCTGGTAGAAGGCCCTGTGACTCTGCCATGGCTGCATAAGGAAAAGCTGATTACTGGTAACTAGAAGATGGAAGAATAAGAGGAGGCGGGAAGAAATTAAAAATGAAAACAGTCCAGAAAGGCAAAAAATAGAAGCGATGGAAAAAAGTGCAGTCTTTTATCAGAGAAAGGACTAATGAGGCATGGCATGTTTCTGAAATGTAGCCCAGAGAGCAGGCTCAGCAATGAGAATCCGCACATGAAAAGACAAATAAGGAGCAGCACCTCTCAAGCATGGTATGATATCCTCTAAAGGAGACACAGACAGTGGACCCAAAGCAGAGGTAATTACAACCTCATCTTTGCACAAATATCTGTAAGAGTGCAGCTTTCCGACTGCTTTTCACAAAGTCCAACCTGCTGCCGAAAGAAGCAGTTTAGTCCCAGCCCTGCCACCCTTTCCTTTCTGTTGGCAAGTGATACCAGCAGTGTGCATTGAGTCAAACCAGCCTAATCATCCAACTGAAAACAAATCTTGCTATCTAGACTGGCCTAGCTGTCAGTCAGACCACTTTGGTGATCCAACTAACTAGACAAGTAGCTGGCCCAAAGGAAGGGAAAGCACAAGCAGTGTGATGCCAGAGGAAGGTAAAACAGGGCTGAGGCTTTTGAAAGCAGCACAGTCTTAGGCTGGTGGTAACCAGTGATGAAAATGTTCCCCAAGGTATAGATCAACAATGGGATTCCCTGATTAACTTTGGATCTCTATCAAGATCCACCCTCTCTGCACCATACTTAATGCTTGTGCAACTGCAGGATGCCTGGAGCTATCAGCTTGTGAACTAAGCACTGACTTCTTTTTCTCCCTGGGGGTGAGATTATCTTCCTATCATCTACATGGATCAGCCACTTCTTGAGAGTTCCAGTGACGATACATGGTGGGGATGGCAAGAGGAATGCACAGCCCATGGGCAAGTGCGTACTGTAAAACCACATCCTGATGCGCTACCAACCCCAGAGGCAATGGAATAAGGAGTTCTCAGGCCACATGGAGGTGCATGGAAAAATACATAGTGTGAGAGATTATGTATAACTCATTACATGTACTGTTATTTCATCTTGCTCTATTAAGCACCATTTACAGAACACCTAGGCTTTTAAGTAAATCATTAACAAAACCCAATGTTTTCTGCAGCCCTCCAGAGAACATTTAAAGGCATCTTCATCATAGATTTTAGGAAGAGAAAGAAGAAAAAAAGTACTCTAATAAAAATTATAGTAAATGCATTTAACACATTTTGTAGGATAAACACTTTTGTCAGTGGTCTAACGACTAAAGCACACATTTCTCAAGTCCATTGACTTAAGGCATTTTTACAAGTGGACAAAAATTGCTGGTACAATGGTATATTCAGACACATGCATACACACACTTGAAGTGTTCTATAGCTTTACTAATTCCTGAGTAGTTTGGTTTGTTAAAATAGGCATTATTTTAATTCTAAATTAATATTAGAGAGTATTTCTCTGTGTAGATAAGTCCCTATTTAATCATAGAATATTGACAATTAAGATTTATGGCATCTGTAAAGTACCTATTTTAGTAGTAAAAGAGTTGGATAATAATGTGTGTTTTTATAAGACACTAAACTAAGACCAAAATAGCTTTTGTACTTGAAGTCTTTCCCAGCTGGCTACAGCACTCTCTTTAAGTCACTGTAAAGACTGTCTCCATTTTCCAAACATGATATTCAGCTAACATTGTACTGCATTTTGGCAGGAGATACATGCAGGTTGCACTTACAATACCAGGAAGCTGTACATCACTTTTATGAAAACGAGGCACTTCAGACACAGTAATGCGTTTTAAGGAAGAGGTGTTAGTGTTCTGTAGAAGTGACCTCACCCAGCTCCTTTCCTAGAGGGATGGGGATGTTCAGCCGCAGCTGCTCACAGCAGCTCACTTTGAGCCAAGACAGAGCTGACTTGTGCTGCCAAATGAAGGCAATATTTTGCTCGTAAGTCTCAGCACTGGTGAATAATCAAAAGAAAAGGCTCTCAAATATAGGCATCATTACTGAGACATTCAGAAGCAGAGGCCTTTTGGAAAAGCCTGGATCTGAGGCTTGCTGCTTCTCAGCACCTAGAAAGGCTTGTCAGCAACAGCGATTAACCTGAACGTACCTCCATGCTGTGCTCTCACAGCTCCGGGTCAGGTAGGAGCAGGGGTGGGGCAGGAACTGTGCAGACCTGCCCTTTGAATTGGGTTTGTATTTCTGCATGCTGATGGAAACAGCGTATGGGTCATGCTAATAAAATAAACTGGGGATAGATCCAACTAAAGGAAGAAATAAAGGTATTCCAGCCCTACACATTAGAGCTCACATTCTTCATTTCAGACAATGTAAGCATTAAAACTTACGGTGTTAAAACTTAGGGTGGCTGAGTTTCTTTAAACAAAATACTGAACAGTCTGTAATCTGTTCTCTTTATGTAAGTGTAATGGATATAAGTGAGAACACAATATGACTCCTAATATCACTTAATTTTCTGTGTGCTGGTCACTGGGCTGGAGTGTTACATCACACACTCCCCTAACTTGCTTGGATCCTGCCCCCCTAGTTCAATGGCTCTGCAGTGCTGTTTCCTAACTGGAAGTGTTCCAATAAAATCTGATAACCTTCATAGCATATATACCAAATGGATGTTCAGCAATATCTGCACAGGTTTCAAATTACTGTAGCACTTCAAAATGCAAGTGAAGAACTCATGAAAGGTTATATAAAGGGATTTCCATGTCCACAGTTTAACAGAACTTAAAAACCCCACCTTGCCCTTGCAGAATAGAAGTTCACTGACAGTGGGGTTAGGCTGAATAAATGGATCAGTTTACCTTTTGAAAGAAAGAACAGGTTCCTATTCTTCCTACTTACTTTCAAATGGTTGACTTCCACAATGCACACTGTAAATATCATTTGGATTTCCACACTTTAACATCTTTCCTCAGTTTTAAACATTACCTCCACAGAAAAAAGCTCTGTCCTGGGCTTGAATTAAATTAGAGTTACTTTTGAGGGAGAAAACCAAGAACCTTTCTTACAAGTTTCCATAAGATCTTAAATTGTCCTAGCAGCAATGTTAGAACTTCTGCTGCTGACGGACAGACACTGGACAGATTAAAAATCACAGGAGTTAAACTGAAAACACAACATTTTCAGAAATTACACTTCCAAAAGTTAGCATAAGATGCCCTTTTTTTTTTCCTGAGATAATTCCAGGGGAAAATGATTTGCATTAGCGAATTCAAAATTTTATCTAAGGCACAATCTAAATTCCTTCCAAAAATAAATGTTACACATCTGCAATAACAGCAAACAGGGATGATAAAAAGTAGCTTCAGTGATTAATAGTAATTTAAGATTAAGCAATGTAAGTGCTTTTTAAAACTGTGCCCTCTAATGATACTTAAACTAATGCTATTCCTCCGTATATTTATGTTTGGATCTAGCCTATGCTAAAACATATTTCAGGAATTTTGAAGTACAGTAAAACCAGAATAACATTAGTTTCTACCTGCAAAATATTACCTCAAACCCACAGGAAGATCTCTTAGCTGTTTCTTACTGAAAAATAGATCTTACAGAACATCAGCACTGCTTCTTGCAGCTTGGATCCTATCCCCAGCTCTGCAGGCACAGAAACATTTCTGGTATGCAAGTGGGGTGATACATTGCTTCCCTTTCCTTCAAAAAAATAAATTCTAATCATATGGGTGAACTTCCATGCTCTGTGTGAAAGCCGGGAGTTGCTCTCTAAAGAAGATAGATAGCGCGTTTTCTCAGAGCATGGTTCAGATGTGCAACGAATGCTTTGTTTGAAGTGCTGCATTACAGCATCTTTGTGTATCTTTGCAGAAATTCCTTGAAACGTGGTGCAATTTGAGCAGTGCAGCACAACTGACCATTTAAAACAAGCCCCCAAACCAACAACTATAAAAACCCCTCCCGACCAACCCACACCTAAATCTTACCCAATGCTTTCTCCCAGGAAATGGTGACAGATTCTGCACGAAGCCTGGGACCTGTGCACATCAGAAATCCCTTCCTGCAGGGTTAGCAGGTGTGGGCTATGTCAAATAAATTTATTGCAGTCTGTGCTAATAACGGAAATTATAGAAAACCTCAATGAAAGTGCTCTGCATCCAGCTAATTTGAAGCTACCTTATGAGACAATAACAAGCTTCTAACAGTTTTTCCCTTTTTTAAAATACACTAATTATGCTTAATGTTCCCTGTCGCATTAGCTTTCATGGTAATTATATTTCAAAACTTTTGCAATTAGGGTACAGTTAATATTGTGGAATATTGCAATTATTTTTCATTGTGACACCTCTATTGAAAACTGGTGGCATAATGATCACATTGTTCAGCTAAATCAGAACTGTAGAAATATGGCAAATGAACCAATTATACATTATTATTTCTAATTACAGATAATGCCCTTTTCCTTGCTTTTGTCCAGAAGAATTTCTCAAATACCCAGATTCTTCCTAATTTCAAAAAAAAAACCCCAAGTAACTGATTTCTCCACCTTCATTTTCTTTCATACACATAGTAATATGTATGTATAGCATGTAGATGTATACTGCATATTATATACCACGTATGTGTACAGGGACATCAACATATACAGAGATAATCTACAGCTGATACAGGTTCAGTCAATGCTAGGTATAAATGTAAATGCCACTACGTTGTACTCACTCTGTGTAAAGATTTTACTCAGATTGATCTTTGGAGGTAACTTCGAATGCATTACAAATGTGCTCTCTACACCTTTTGTAATTCAGCCCTATATTGCCCCCCAAAACTTCTAAGAACTAATGTTTATAATTGTTAAAATTTGAGGTTCACTTCTGGATTTTGAAAAGGCTGTTTGTAATTAAGCCATTCTATAATGTGGTAAACCACAACACTATTACACAGAAGTACACTCTGAGAAACACAGTGGAGGAGTCTGAAAGGAACTGCTAAAACAAAGCGGCCAGACAGGTAGTAGGAGACATTCTAAGCATTTGCAATACTTTAGCAATTCAGAGAGCAATTATCATTTACCAACGTTTACATTATTCGTATGGAATTTTAATCAAAGCTCACCTAATTAAGTTTTCATTTAGATTACAGTGAATCAGTGATAAATAAATCAACTATCAAATCACTGACTTCAAACAGAGAAGACCTTTACCAAAAACACTGGCTTGCCAAACCCCACCATCTGTACGTTTCCCAGCTACCACACTAACGAATTTCAAGGTTATTTTACCAAGTGTAAGATATAATTTCTAACCAACATCAAATAACGGAAACAAAACATGTATAAGATGTCACACGATTTCTGGTGCAAAAATATCTGATACATGACTCCTTCCTCCCCTCAATAAAGAACAAAATAAGATTAAAGCAGAACTCCAAAAATTATTTCAGACAGAAATCTGAAAATTGCAAATCTCAGCTTATTCTGTAGTGTGAAGTAATGTTTTTTAAGAATAAGCCTCAGTTGGTAACCTGAACAATGAGCATGTTTTCAAAATGAACTGTAACTACCTCCTCTGACCCTCCGAAACTCTACAAGCTGATTTAAGTGATTAAATGACAGCGGCAAGTCCTGAGAAATCTGGCACAGAGAAGACAGTCTTTAAGAACGTCCTGAAGTTCTGCTAAAGTCTCATCAGCACCCACGTTTCCAACATTTCTTGGCTTGTATTAATGGATTTGTGTATATACATATATACGTATATATATTTATATATATTTAGTTTATGTGACTTTATTTTTCTGGACATAGTATTTTTCATCCAATTTTTCTTTCCATTAATTCAGACATTCAGTCTTCACCATCTGCTGAGCACTGACAAAATACAGGACAAGTAAACTGCACGGCGTTATACTCCACTCTGGGGAACACCAGTGCATACTGCAGAGGTACAGGTATAGCAAATGCGAACGAAAGCGTGTCTCACAGGGGTTATGTGCATGTATATATGCATGTTCCATATGAAAATCACCTATAAACTACATAGGTCTCCAGCGTGGATATGGGGAACAACCAAACACATCTAGCAATATAAATACCTATTAAATAATAACTGCTGAAATACTAGTAATAGCAAAATATTACAATAACCTTGAAATAGTTTAACAATGGTGTTTTAAATAGTGGTTAGTTGTTTAAAAACAGAGACTGAATTATTTTCCTCATGAAAAACAAACAGTAAATATTCAAAATAAATAGCTTTTTTTCCTAAGCTCATGGCCACATATTTCAGTGCTATAAAGTCGATCATATTTGAGAATTAACTCATCTTCATACATATTCTTAACTGGCAAATTCAACAACGAGAACATTTTAACACAATAACCATTCTACAGTATGTGCCTCAATTTTTTTGTTTTCTATGGAATAATTCTGTCCAACTCTTTCAAACTTTTCTATGACGTTACTGGTCAAAGTTTGAAGGTAATGATCATGTTAAAAAGTAAGATTTTGAAGATTTATGAAATAAAGACAGTACTTCTGTGTACCTATTTAACTGCTAGCTCATCCCCTGCATATGTATCATGTCTATTGGATCAGTTTTCTGAAGCAGGGAAACCTGTAACCATAGGTATTGATTATGCTGTTCTTCATAATGTCTATTGGACAACATTTGCTTTACTGACAGCTGTCAGAATATTCCATTAAGATCTCCAGAGGGTACAAAATGCACATTTCATTGTGTGACATGCTGGGTAATGTAATGTTGGAGCATAGTGATGCCCTTCCAAAACATGTGAGTAAATTTCACTTGTGAAATTTGATTACGTTCACGAAAGGTATGTGGATATTCCAAGTTCAATTAGAAATCCACTGCTACTTTCATTTGCTTCATTACACAGTGTTCTTAATTTTTTGGTTTTAATCAGATGTGTGCTGTGTTTGTAAGTGGATCTGCAGTTTTATTTCCTGAAATCTTTACTAGGCAGTTTTAATTCTATGCAAATTCCTGATCAATTGGCTAGCCCAGTAATGCCTATGTGAGGCATAACAATTCTCTACAGTGACACAGCAGAGCTATACATTGCTCTGAGCCACTGATATTTAAGTGCTGCCAAAGTGTGTAGCAATGGTTTTTCTGAAGCTTTTCTAATACTCAGAAAAAGCAACCTAACTTCATTACCACTAAAAGCAACAGCATTTTATTTCTTTTACTTGTCTCATCTTTGTGAAAATTAATTTTTTTCCTGGTGATTTAATTTTTATCAATATTGAGTCTCAAATGTCTCATGAAAAGGATTCAACAGAGATAAATGGAATGGCAAGAACCTGAAGTTTGATTCTAAATTCAAAAATGTCTTCACACTACTGTCTCTATCTCTTGACTAAATATATAATGTTTGCAGTGGACCAGCCAATAAATCACTTCTATTTTAAGCTTGATCATCTATTCTTTTTTGAATTGTATAAGTAAGATTTTAACACTTTCAGCTAAAGAACTGTGGTGTAAATATTTCAGCAAAAATCCTAAGATTTACATCAAGACAGCATAAAACCTGTCCATATTCTGATATGGATCACTTGTAAAGTAGAAATGGGTTTAGTATCGTTACTTCAAGTTGCTTAGCAATGAAAATACTGCTATAGAGCTGGTTTACATTCTGTAGTTGTGAAATGAAGATCGCCACAGGAAAAAGTGCTAAAAGTAGCACTAGGCATTGAGTTAGTGGCTCAAACAACATTCAAGAACAAATAAGAGCAGGAGAACAGTTTAATTATCTGAATTTTGATGGATAGAGTACAAATAAGGAATCATTAGAGAGCCTTTAACTATCATCTAGTAACACAGATTAATACAAAGCAGCTGGAAGAGCACTAAGAAAACACATTGGCTCCAATTTTAAGAAGCCTGTTAAAGCAGGCAGGTTTGTGCCACGGGTTGTTCCAGGTTTGAGCAGTTTGCTGTATGTCTGCTCTAAGCATTCTCCATTGCTGTGATTTTACTCATGGGAATAGTTAGCACTATTCATTTATTGTTATTATATTATTAAATTAACAATGTCTCATGTCTTCAATAGGTTTTGAAATGCAGGCTGAAGGTGGAAAAAGCATCAAATCTTATGAAATGTGTCTGTACTTTCAGAACTTGGCAATTTCTGTAAGCACATGGTGGCCTAGCAAGCCGAGAATCCTGCTCTCGTGGTTGCGTTGCTTTGGGAAGTACTAACTGCTCCCCATCTACGACACTTGCCCTCTGTTTGCTTGTCTAACAGTTGCTTGGATGGAAGACTAATGGGAGAGATACAGAGAGGTTTTCGTGTTGGGAAACACGTGGGATTTAGAAAAACTGTACAATGGAAAACGCTCTTTTTTCTTTTCATTTCTATTTTATTTTCCTGTTCTATGCCTAAACCAAACTGAAATGATACATTTTCTCTACGGTTTTCTCAAACTTTTTAATGATTTCCCATAAAACCACCTGAGAGCATTTTCTGGGAATTAGAAATAATCAAACTGCAGAGTTTTTGCACAGAGTGAAACCTAATGGTAATATTTCTATAGATCCTTTTAATATAATTCAGCACGATAGAGCATTAATTCCTGAAAAGAACCAACTACAATGTACTTTTTTGTTAATCAAACGAATCTAATGAATTGGTTATTAAAAAACAGTTCCAAATTAAGATCCCCAGAAAGACAACAAAGTATTTCATGTATATATATTTAAGCGAACGAACAAACTCCACAACATAACCCCCAAACCACATGCATCCTCCCCTCACCCTCAAAAACCAACAACGCCCAACCACCTAAAGGAATGAACGTCTGACCAGCTATCCAGAAACTGAATTTTGGCCTGCAGACCTCTTGGGAAGTTGGAAATTTAAACTGAATCTGCCTATCATACAAAGAAAATACTATTCTACAAACCAACCACTACTATCCTGTGAAGAAACTACTGAATGCAAAGGCTGCTGATCAAGCAAGATTCACAAGTACTGACTTCCTCAGAGAAATTTAAACGTCAAACATTAAGAAGTTGCTATCATTTGAGTCAAACTTGACCGAACAGTTTAACTTCCATATTACCCAGAAGAGTCCACGACCCTGTTGGGGTTCTAGGTCTCAATGAGCAATGGCTGTAGCTCCCCAGAATAAAAATTCCACAATAAAGAGCTGTAAAACTGTACCAGTTGCTTTGTGACAACAGGATATTGATGGAAATTTTCCCCCCCCCAAAAAAAAAAAAAAAAAAAATTAAACAAGACTTTCTAATGCATTTGTGTTTCTGCCATGGCCTCAGAGAAACTGAAGAATCAAGAACGTGGAATCTTTCCAACTGTCAACGATAAAAAAGAAAAGAAAAAGAAAGAGATTTAGAAGAACTGGTCTGTGGTTGAAAAACAAGTGAAGAAATAAATTTTGTGGCCCTCTATATACTTCTGATGACAACTTCTAGTGATTTGTATTATGTAATGTTTTTCTGCAAATGATTTGGCAGAAGTGGCTGTGCTACCTGTGCAGAGGGACCGGGCTTTAGCTGCTGACAGAACGCTTCTGAAATTGTGGTTTCTAGCCAGTCTCTTGAGACTTTTCATCAGATTAGTTTTATAAGTACAGTCCCTTACCAGCCTTTCTGCATTACCAGAACCACCAATTCTCAGCCTGTTCACTCACATCAGTATCCATAATCTCATCATGCTTTGAAGTCAGTCTCAAATCAGATGCTCAGTCTTGGAAATTCCTCCTTTCCTTCAGGTAGCCTGGTTTTCTGAGCCTTCTTCAGCTGCACAGAGCTCTCACAAGTATAATTGACCAGCTTTACCATGTCTACTAAGTTAATTGATTTTAGAATAAATAGCTATTCTTTAACTGGTTTCTGCCTAGTGCCTGCTTCAGACCACATGGAGACAAACTATTCATGAATATCTAATTAAATTATGCTACATTTTATCTGAAAAAGAGGAGAAAGGGAGAGGAGATTTGGAAAATGCAGTAACAATAATTATTCCATTTCTGAAATGCTGAACCATTTCAGTTGGAAGATTTTTAAGCAAATATCTTCACCTTTCATTTTGAGGATTTGTGTCTTTTTTTTTTTCCCCCCCACATTGAAAGAAAAAGGTTGAAACTTAGAATGGGAAAAACCTCCAACAAGCCACATTTTGCTTTAGAATAAAGTAATCTAACTGAGTTTGCAAATGGAGAAAGTCCAGATTTCTTCTTTCATTCCACATAAGCCTTACCAATTGCCTTTTTTGGGGGGGCTGGGCTCCACGTTACTCCCTTTTGCTTTCATGGCAAGTTTTCAGCTACACTGGAAATGAAGGTGCTGGGGTTGATGAAACATGTATTGAAGGGTCACTAAGGATTTATATGTACTCTCAAACTATCCCAGTCCCAATCCTCATTCTCAGCGCTTGATGGAATAATTCAAAGCCATCATTTACCACTTGAGCTCTAACTCCCCAAACTCCCTTCTCTTAACTTTGTAAATTATGTTTCAGAAACTTGGAGCTCGCAAACTTACAAAGATTTTACACCTTTTCATGTTTGCTAGTCCCTAGAATTAACAGATTTGTGTCAAGTGAAACAATTATCCACCTGTTTGTGGGAACATATATTAACAAAGATGCTCAAACACAGTTAGGCAAAAATGTTTTGTTAGGCAGAACATTTCACACTTCATTACATAACTAAGGAGCTAGCCTGGTGTCTGGTGTGCAAAATTCCCACCGATTCCAGTAGAAAAAGTAAACCCCAAAATAATTACCATGGCCTATATGCTACAGATTCAACTAATTCAGTGTGCAATATTAAAGTCCAGATTTCTGAGTTTTCCCCAAATCATGTGAAATTGCAGCTGGGACTTCCTATTTTATTATATACTAACAACAGTCCCTCAGGTTTGGAGATCAGCACCAAGAAGGATCTTTCAAAACAACAAGTTCATAAATCTTTTTCTTAGGGAGTACTGAGACATTACTGAACTTTTCTGCTATTACAAATGGAATTTCTAGGGCACTGCAGTTGACAGTAAGCCAGTCCCCCTTTGGCAGATTTTGAAAGATCTAGCAGGAGAGTAAGAGTCCCTAGCTTTTAGGGTTTCAGTGTATATAGGCTTCTATACCTACACATTGCTTTTTATCATTAATAAAAGGCCATTCTCATTTTCTAGAGTGTTCTAGTTATTGCTCTTAAATTAACAGAGCACCAAGGACAAGGAGTCTGCTCAAAATAATACAACTTCCCCACTAAGTTATCATTTTGATGATAACTATTTCCTTTTGATTTACTAATGGATTTTTTTCAGATCCAGGTAAGTACCAGCTATCATGGCAATCATAAAAATGCTGTTATGTTTCTGCTTGTATGTAAGCATTTATTTATTTATTTCACAAATCATTAGACCTGACCTGAATAAAAGGAGAGGAAAAGCTCAATTACTGAAAATCACACTGTTACAGCCCTATGATATCCAACACAAATGCATTCAATTGAAAGAAACTATTGTAAAGGAGTGACATGTAAGGCAATACCTTGGTGGGGTTGAGGCAGGGACTGAAGAGGAGCTGAATGACAAATAGTACTCTACGCAGATGGGAAAGGTCACTGCAATAAAAGCAACCTAGGGAACTGGGAGCAAGTGCAGCACTGCTACAGACTGGAAGAAAACACAGAATCCAAACAAACGGAACAGAGCGAGAGATGAAATTTCATTCAGGTGTGAATGCCACATATTGAGCTGTGGAAACATCTGGAGAGCTGACAAAAGGGAACAGGATTCCCTCTATGCCTTGATGTCAAGTTATCAGAAAAAGTAAGCATTTACTCAGGCCAGTAATTAACTTTAACAAACAGTCAAAGACCTCAGCTCTTCTGTGTAAGAATCTGTCAGAAAAATAAATTACATGTATTTGTAATGTAATAAATTAGCTTATGTGAGAAAAAAATAACCCTTAATTTGTAGCTTTAGTATGTAGTTGTTATAAACAACATAGGAATTACAACAAACAAACTGGAACTGGCCAGTTCAAAACTTGCAAACTCCTTTGATTCCTGACTCTTTAGAGCGGCATAGTGTCAGCTATATACACAGGCAATATCAGGACAGACGTGATGCAAGTAAAACGCATCACCCCAGACAGAACCAAGCTGAAATGCCATGCTGAGCTCTTTATGCATCCCACATCATCAAAGCTTCTGAAGATTTGCTTGGTTTCTCAACATAAATGCCATGGTGTGCACCTTCAGTGTCCTCCCTCTACAGGAAATACTTGTAAACATCCATCAAAATGAGGAAGCAGCTTTTGAATGGAGGAACCACACACTTCGATCACATTTCAAGGCCAGATTGGACAGAGCGTTGGGCGACATAGTTTAGTGTGTGGTGTCCCTGCTCATGGCAGGGGGGTTGGAACTAGATGATCTTAAGGTCCTTTCCAACCCTAACTATTCTATAATTCTATGATTTCCACTGTAACTGTGGCTAAAGTTGCAATTGTAAGCAAGACAAAATCCTACAAAAGCACGCATCAGCAAAACCCAGCAGAAGATGCAGTGAGGCAAGCAAAGGAGTCCTTTTTACAATATGGTTTAACGCATTTGAGGAGTTGGATTAGGAAGTAACAGGACAGTGTATTTTGCTTGGATGAGCTGTACTTTCAGTGGAGACTGTATGTGCAAACCCTTTTAGTGTACATATTCCCAGAGGGCAACAGGGCTGCTCCAGGTAAAAAGCAAGGGAAAAATAGTCGGAGTAAAATGACAGAGTTCACATTTGTTTCTGTTTACGCTGAAGGGGTGTAACAGACATGCATGGGAGAACTGTCAGGCAAAGAGTCAGGCATGAATGGGGAAAAGAAATAACCATGAGAATAATTAATAACCACTGAACAGTTTCTCCAGTGATGTGGTAAGTTCCCCATGTCGCGTAGTTTTTAGAATAAGACTGAACATCTAAAGGAAAAAAAAATCCTGATTTCTATTTACTGAATCATGCTTTTAATGAAGATAAACTCAGTTTCTAGAGATGTTAATGTGATTAAGAGATGACATATTTACAGATTTGCCTGATAAGATGCTAATATTTGTAAGCATATTAGAAATAGGTATTGTATAACTGTAAATCTACTCAAGTAATTCTATAACTAGGAATAATAATTAAGCACTAGATAAATGCATAATTTATCATTTAAATACAGCAGAAATGTTTGGCTTTGTTTTGTCAAAATCAGGAAATCCATAAGACAAAATATATTGACTCAGATGAAAAGTGTCTGCTTGCCTTCAAGTGCTTGTAAGAGCACTTACTTAGATTTATAGGGAGAAAGAATGAAGTTCTTACACTTTTTGTTATTACAAACCCAACCAATCCACAGAACTTCCTGTGTATAAATATTGCAAATAATTCTGAAAAAAATATATCCTAAATTTTAGGTTCTCGACTTTTTAGTCCGTAAAGTGGACATGGCTCACATATGCTTGACTCTCCACTCTGCATCAGCTATCAAATCCTGTTGGTGACAGTTAAAAACAGGAAATGTTTCCTAACTGTTGTCTTTCCATATAAAGAGCAGCTGAATCTCCTACAGAATTTGTTAAGATTATGCCATTGTCAATGAAAACAGAGATTAAAAACTCTGTATCAAAAGACAAAACTATCAGACAGCCTGAGAAATTCTTTCCCCACTTTCAGCATGACCTGAAGCAGTGAGCATTAGCAAGAACAGTTTTAGAGCTTTTCTGCTTATAATCGTTATATCCCCAGCACCCTCCAGTTTTTAAGCGAGGTACCAAGTCTAGGCACCCATGTCTTGGCACAACATCTAATAAGGCAATAGCATCTGATCTTTAAGTCTCCAAAGCATGACATTTATTGGTGATCTCCAACTAGCTGCTAGGAGACAAAGTAAGGATTGGAAATAAGAAAAAGCAAGGCCTGACTGGCCATAGTAACTAAGCTGTTTCCTAACCATTATGGCAGATATCAGAAAGCAGCAGAGTAACAGCTGGAGATACGGAACTATGGAAAGTTAAACTGCAGCTGCTTTGCTAGGATGCTTTTGTTACTACAGAAGCTTCCAGTTTAGTACATTTCCAAGCCTTAAACTAAAATGATGTAAAAGCACCTAAGAAAAATCTCTCCAGCTCTCAAAACCATGGTGGGCTTAAGAAAAATACAGAAATAACAGAATCTGATCTCAATTTGATAGCTTTTTGTAACGCATTATCATTCTTATTACCAAGGAACCTTCTGTTTGATATTTGTTTGTCTGTTACAATTATGAATTCATAAATTAATCCATACAATGCTTCTGCAATATCTTAATATCTAGAATCATGTCTTCTGGCTGAAATTCAGACATCTGCTGGCATCATCAACATAAGCTACACAGACTAGCAGCAATATATCAAATATCAGTAATAGTTGCAGCAACATGGAGCTAATACTTTGAAAAAGTACACCCTTCAGTTTCAGTGGGAAAACATAGTTCATGCTGTTCCCTCCATTTCTAATTCCAGTCCAAAGCTTGAAAATTAGACCTAGTGATCAAGAGATACAACAGAATTAGAATGTGACTGGCCATTAAGGATTCAGAGAATTTAAGCATTAAAAACAAATTAGGGAAAAAATTACTCTTATTTAAAGACATTGCTGCTGAATACATGCACTGTTTAAAACAACATGTGTAGACAGAGACTATTGCTTAAAACCTCAAAGCTAGGCCAAGTCTTGGTACTATAAGCACTAAAACCCAGCGGGTTTTAAGTTTCTATCCAATCTTACCTACTGTAACAGAGAAATATTTATCGACCATTGTCACCTGCTGAAGAAAAGTCTTGAAGAAATATAGGGTGGTTTATGCTCTTCAGCTACATTAAGCACTAAGGATAGAAGTCTTCAAATTAGTTTTGCTTTCTTCTACTTCTGGGTCAGTGCATAACAGCCTTGAGTCTCAAGGTAGAAAAAAACCCCTATAGCACTGAGATGCTTAATAATAACAACAACGATGGTCCCAGAAACAAACATACCTAATTTATTCTTAATTTGGAAATAGAAATCCAAATAATCAATTTGCAACTCTTTTTTGCATTGTTGTAAAATGTTATGGGAAAAAGGTAGCTTCTGCTATTTCCCTGTGAACATATTCAACAGAAAACACTGTTCCTCAACACAGTTGTATACACAGGGCTGCCTTTCAGAGGCAGATACTAGAAGATTAATAGATATTAGAAAGTATATAAAATAATTTAGAAAAACCAACCCCAGAACCTTAACTGCTTTCAACTGTTGCTGATCTAAGCATAACTTAGCAAAGTCTGAAATGAAATATTCTGAAAGAGGTTTCAGAAAGAGATGCTGCTGAAATCTTAACAAATGCGTACAGCAGTTAGGACCAAAAAGGAAGGTGGAGAACACCAAAACTTTTCCTTCTGTTACTGTTCCTCCCTACATGACCTCAGAAGTCATGGACAGAGACCACAATAAACGAACACCAAAATAAAACAACAGCACTTCTCCCCACCCCAAATGTAGTATGGACAAGGAGAGAAAGATTTAAATTTCAATGAAACAGATAGTACGAGGACTTCCGAATAAAAAAACCCCACCAACAAAACAACAAACCAAACCCCCAAATTCCTGCAAAATGAAAAATACGTATTGAGCAAGCATCCTATGCTCATTTTCTGTGCAAGTGCATGGGCAAGACCTCTACTACCTGCAATGACAGTATATGATGAGCAAGACAAGTTTGATGGCACCATACTGAGCGGATTGAGAAAGAATGGCCATGGACTTGAAATCACCGTGGGAAACCGCTCTCTTTGCTGCCAGTAACTGCTTGTGAAAAAATCAAAGCAAGCCCTGTCTTCTAAGCAGTGTCCAAACTACTCTGTGGGCAAATACTGTTACACTGAACCAAAGCTTTGAATTATTGTCTCTGAGCCAAAAAGAAAGGGTAACACTGAAAACCTAGGCAGGATCCCCCTTCCAGTTAAACTCCAGTAACTTCTTGGGCATCATGACAATATCTAATCCACAGTTTAAAATTTTGCCAAAATCAAAATACTTCAAAAATCATTCTGCATCTACTTTTTCAGTTTTTAGAATGGTTGAAGATGAGGAATGTATCCAGTTATGGTTCTATTATATCAAAACCTATTGTGCGAGTAGATTTATCCAAGGTGTTTTACTCAGGTTGGGAAACAAACAGTTTTTCTATTAGGATTCCAGAATCTGGTTTAATAGGAACAAATCTTATATAAAAAAAAGTAAAGGCAAAGCTGCTGGCAACAAAACTCCTTATCTTTTTTTCCTATGTAAGACTGAAAACCAGCCTATTGTATTGTATTATGACTGAAGCCATTAAAATGGCATTCCAACAAGATGAGTCACCTTATATTGCCAGAAAGAACATATAGGAAGAAGAAACAAACGTATTCCAACTGCTAGCTGTAAGAAACCATCCTAGAAAATGGTGTGACAGGAACTGACCTTTTAGAAGGTAAAAAGATAATCCACTATCTTCTCATGGATGAAAGGTCTCATTTCCTTGTATAATATTTGTGTTTTTCAAAACACTATCAGCAGGTGCACCAGATTTCAAAAACCTCTTGTCCTTCATCACATATAATTGTGCTGCATATTATATTAAGAAATACAAGCAGAGGAATGTAAGTGATGTGAGTTCAATTACAACCAGCATAATATCTGTTGCATAGAAAATGATTCTGCAACTGAAATCAGGTTCTAATGAGAGAAAAAAGGAATACATTTTCACATATTTTTAATTACACAGACTTTCCTCAAACATGATTTTTAATAATATATTCCATTAGGTTAACATCATATTTAAAGAAAGTGCATTTTCTGATTTCATTTTAAGTCTGATTTTGAGCAATTATTGTGTCATTGTTCTGCAGCAGAAAGGTTGAATTCATTTACTGTGTGGTTATGCTAGTTATGATTGATGTCGCTTCTCCAAATGATAAACCAATCACCCCAATGATGTAATGTCATTTTAAGAGTGCTATAATCACATTTCTCTCAAACTGGAAGCTCTGATGAGTTCTAACAAAGATTTATTGTAGATTAAAGGCCTTCATAATATCAACAATAGATTGCTCATTTGATGGAAGATTTGATTAGGTAATTTTTTTAGGCAAATGAGTTTTCCAGATATACGAAGAATGGCTCTTGTGAAGGGCACAGGGCAGTATATGTGGATGACTATCACCTCATATCCAAGAAGACTCATCTTCAAGTTGTTGAGGAGCTATCCTGTAATTGTCGAGGTTGAAGCAAGCATAAGTGTACAATCAGACAAATAAGAGGACACTTATATAATGTAATCAGTATGAGACTTCTGCAAATATTTAATCTTCAGCATCTACTTTGGAGACTGTGATAGATATGTTTAAAGAACCTAGAAAGTGATAGCAAATATTTATTAATGATCAAAGATTCTCTGCAATTTAAACCCTAAATCTAAGTATCTTGAAATCTTCCTTTTTAACCCAAGACCAAACTTAAACTATTTAA
>NW_009940422.1:24924-26254 GCF_000696875.1 Nestor notabilis | reverse complement strand
TTTCCCAAATGCCTGGATCTATGTTGCTAAGTTTCCACAGGAACTGGATTAGATTAAAAAAAAAAATAATTAAAAAATAATGAAGGAAAAAAAAATAATCAAAGCAGGGTCCACCTTTCCACATTATCTAGATAGTAAAAGCTACTCTGAAAATCTTACAATAATAGGGATGAGCTACATAAAAAGGTGAGCTTTTCCAAGTCAGGGTATATGGTACTATCTGTGGTATCTTCTAAACTCTCGAAAGGAAGCATTAGAGAATTACATGTGAACATGTGAGAACTACAGAAAAAAATCACATATTAGAAAACACTTATTACTTTCCAGAGGATATATTAAGTCTGGAAGAGCTTGTGCTAGAGAACTTTCAGTGGTGATCCAACAATTACGCATGTGTCTGTGGTCAAAAAATAAAAACCCAAACCAAAACCAACAAAAGTCCCCTGACACCCCATGGCTGTTTCTTATATCCTGAAAATTCAAAGTTATCATGACTAAAAATGAGATATTTGGGGGAGAAAAGTGCTAAAACATAGAATGAACAAATCAGCCATTCATATACACATCAAAGGATATCTGAGCGTACCAAAATGGTTCATTGGGTCAAGTCCACTGCAACAGGTCCAAACCACAAAGTTTTAAGGATATAAAGAAAGAATGATTATTATTTAAAATGAAACATAAAGAGCTCTTCCATCATATTTTCAGATATTGTTTCACTGCAACTTCCTTTATTTGGCTTCATGAGAAAAGCAATGTTGGCCCACTCAGCCTCCAATGGCAGCTATTAATACAAAGTACCAAGTATCCTCCAATTCTCTTTTTTTAGATCACATTCCTTGATTTTCTTCTACTTAGCAACCCTTATTGCATCTCTCTCCCATTCACTTTTCCCATTCCCCTTTAAACCCTCATACACTGTTTGATCCACCACACCCTTTAGACAATATTCTGCCTTTTGCTCTTTATTCCTTTCTTCAGATGTCAACATTCACCTCTTCTGAGCTCCAAGATGAAACATGCACATTCCCAACAACTTACTCCTGATTGGTGACAGCCCATCACCATTACCAGTGGTGAACCAGAGCTGCTTTTTCCATTAATATCACTTCACATTTCTCTGTCCTGAATTTCCTCTGCCATTTTATTGCCCTGTTACCTGGTCTCAAAAGGTCCTTTCATGATTCTTTATAGTCTGATCTCATCCTTACCATACTGCCATCAGCTACCTTTCTTTCCTCACCATCTTCTCCAACTATCTTCATGTCCCATGAAAAGTCATTGGGGAACTCCAATATCTGCTCACTGTCTTTCAAATACCTGCTTACTG
>NW_009940422.1:21198-24893 GCF_000696875.1 Nestor notabilis | reverse complement strand
TTCCCTTTTTTCCCTTAAAAGTGTATAGCAACAGATTTTGTTGAGACCCCTTTGAAAATACAAAGACCCTTTACCAACTAGATCACTCTCATTGGGAAATGGCTGACCCCTTCAAAGAACTCTTAAATGTTTCTAAGACAGAACTACCCTTTACAGAAGCTATACTGACTCATCAAAGAGAGATCATATTCACTTCCCTCTCTCATTCAGTGGTTTCTGCTGAGTTGCACATTACAGATTTTGAGGTCTGCCACTCCCAAGATCCCCCTGAACCTCTTAAAAAACCCTCAAAACTGGAATCATATTTTCCACCCTCAAACCTCTAGTAGCAAAGAAGCATGCTCAGCCTCTGAAGTATTATTTCTTTGTGTAATTATATTTTAACATACCTGAATGGCTCATCAGATTAAAGGATACTTCAGGGTGGAAGAAACCCCAGGAGGTCCCTACTCCAGCCTCCTGCCAAGCAAGGGGCAGCTCTGAGGTCAGACCAAGCAGCTCAGGATTCTAACCAATCCATTCATGAAAACCTCCAAGGACAGAGACTGCAGAGGCTCTCTGGGCAACCTGTTCCAACCCACTCCTTAGGGAAAAAGCTTAACCTTATATCCGCTCTGAATCTTATGTTTCAGCTTCTGCTCATTGTCTCATCCTCCCACCACGCACCACAAGCCCCTGTTTAAAGGGCACCGTTTTTGTGTACTGTATGCACCCAGAGAGGCCAAAAGTTCCACACCACGTAGTACCTCCAGTAGTGTTCAGAACTGTGCTGCTACAGGAAAGAGCAACCTTGAGCAGGTCAGGAAGTGCTTATAAAATATAAAGTGTTTAGTTAAATAGACAGGAACTGCATAACAGATAGCTATGTTAACCCAACCAACAAAAAAGGCAAAACATAAGGAGCTATAATGGCTTTCCTTTGTTTTGCCTGCATTTCTAAAAACGGATTGCATCTTCATGCCTCAATTTTTGGCTGTCAAAATGAAAAGCCAGCATCTGTCAATAATAACAACAAAAAAAAAAAAAGGAGTAAGAAAACCCTAAGCGCTACAGATGACATGACTGAAAGCAGAGCTGCAAATGTCTTAAAACAGTGGCCTGAAAGACAAGAAGTAATTTGCGGAAAAATAGCAGTATTTTAGTTAAATGTGACATTGGGAGTATAAAATCAGACAGATTCTGAAAAAAGAACAGACACAGACCGGCAGAAGCAACACACATTTTTAGATACAGAACCTCATCACCCGCATGAGCCTATGCAGAACAAAGAACCATTCTGTGTAAACCTCACTCTTAGAAGATGCATCAAGGAGCTGGAAACTTACTTTGAAAAATAAATCCCTCTGATGAGACAAGAATATAGTAATATTTTTACGCTGCTTACAACACTCCTAAAACTAAAAAGCTCTCTTCAGTAAATGAAGGAAAAACATAAATGATGTATGGTGTTTCCAAAAAACGTTCACTGCAATAAAACAGCAAGCTTTTTGTTTGCCCTTTTCCATGGATGTTCTCAATTTTGTGCTGATGCAAGAACACATTTGCAATAAATGAAAAAAAGGCATAAAACTGGCACAAACATGTCACAAACTCCATATGCTTGCAATTTTCTTACCACTGCTGGAGGCCTGCTGTGGCCCTGAACATGCTCTTAGCAGATATGAATTAGGAGAGAACTCCTCATCAGGATTGGTGTCCATGATTTGATGGGACGTATTGCTGTCTAGCAATGGCATCTGGCAGCTAACTTGTGGAGGATTATGAGAACTGGGCAGCTGAGCAGATGGGAGAAGGCTAGACGAGGATGTAGGTGGAATGGGACGACCTGGGAAAGAGGACACAGGGATCAAAGATCAGCAATGAATGTAATGAAAAAAACCCCAAACAGCCAAGTAATTGCACTGTAACTGTCCATCGTTACACACGATTACTGCTGTGCAGAGCCACAACATCTCTCCACTGGTACAATCTTGTCCCTTTGTATCATATTCAAGGCACTGTGAGCATCTCAGTTGTGAACTCATTCCAAAAATCTCTCCGCAGCATCAGCTTGTAACCCATCAGATGAGCAGATGCTGGTGAATGAGAGCAACTGCACACCACTGGATCAGGAGCGCCTGCTCTGCACAGGCACCAACACACAGAGCACCCAAATGCCCCACGCTGCGTCCTCAGGGGCTGCAAAATGCAAGGGCATCAGCTACAGATTTTACCAGAAGAATTTTCACAGAAATAGGGTGGGTTTTTGTGGCTAAATAAGACCAATGGAAAAGGGACTCTAATGAGCTGATTCCTGGAATTACAACACACGTCTGTAATCATCTCTTGAAATAATGGTGCTGTTCTGGTTTTCTCTTTTTTTTTTTTTTTACCAGGGCAATTGCTCCAATACAGGAATCTATTAGAAGCATGTAACAAGAACCTTTAGAAGCACGTAACAAGAACCATATGAAGGCTATCTCCAAGTTAAAGATCCTCTGTATTATTGTAGATCTTTCCAAAACCCACTGATGGATGTGACAGGAAGCATAAGGGACAGCAGGACTGAAAGGGAATTATCCCATTTGAAGAAATGGGCTAAGCTGGAATATGGGATGGAAATTCTTAAGTGTTTCACTGTCATTTCTTTCTGCACTGGTGCTGTAGGAGCAGAATTTCTTGCCTTGCTCACCAGACAGTTTAATTTCAGATCTGAAACCCAATCCTTAGTGTGTACAACATACCTCAGCCCACTGTAACAACACATTTATGGTCAAATAAACTAGTGGCATCCATTCAGCAACAAAAATGTTCATACTTATTTATTCTTTACTTTTGTGAACTTCCCTCTTATGACTTTATATTAATTATAACTTTGTACCAATCTATTCCATCAAATGCACACAGATGAATACAGGTTTTGAGGGTTTTTTTGCATTGACTATTAGAATATGACTGGTTATAGGGATGAGAGGAAGAAGAGAAACATGAATTCTGATCTCCGCAAGTTTATCTAGTGCAGTGGAGAAATTGTTCATGAATAATTTACACATAGGAAAATATGACCTCTGTGATACTGCTGAAGTCTGTGAGGCAGAGAGATCTGCTGCATGCTAGCTACTGATGTTAAAACGCAGCAAAACTACATAAAATGGTGCATCCTTATTTTCATTATTCTTAAAGAAACAGTAGCAGAGCAAATACACACTGGCTTCCTCACTAATTACATCTTCATTTTGGGAAACAAAAGTGATTTTTTATTTTTTTTAATAGGAATTTTGTATGTATTACACTGAGGTTTATACCATTAGTAGGAGTCACACATCAAATTCCAAAGGACAAAAAAAGTAAAGGCAAATTAAAAAAATGAAAAAATTCCATTAATCACATAGAAATTATACTTGGGGAGCAGCAATCGACCAAAAGAGCCCAGAGATACTAAAACCCCAACTCCTTTCACTGCATGGTACCAGCAAATAGCATGAACTACTTTTTTACCTTCAAAAAGTTTGAAACAAAATAAACACCTGGAGATAGCAAAGCGACTATTCTGCTTATATAATTATGATGTTTTTAGCACTGATAGATGGATAATGCGGTGGTTTAACCCTGGCTGGTAACTAAGCACCACGCAGCTGCTCACTCACTCACCCCAACAGGATGAGGGAAAGACTCAGAAGAGTAAAAGTGAGAAAACTTGTGGGTTGAGATAAAGA
>NW_009940422.1:0-21167 GCF_000696875.1 Nestor notabilis | reverse complement strand
AGGGAAAGCAAAACCCACACACACAAGCAAAGCACAACAAGGAATTCACTCCCCACTTCCCATGTTCAGCCAAAACCCCAGCCAAAACCAGCACAGATGGTTAAGATCAGATGACCAAGTTATCATATGACAAAAATGGGCTTAAGCTACTCCACAGTAATCCCCATCTACTGACTTTTATGCTAGAGAAAATTCAATATACACTGAATATTTCACTGTGGACTTGCATTTACCAGGAAATAATTCTACTATTTATTATAGGAATAATTACTGTTACTATTCATGATTATGCTAGTCTTACAAAATACTACAGTGAATATCCTAAACATTCAAGGAAAGTGATTAAGCAAAACCAGTTCCTAATTATTTCTCTGCAATGTGTTAGAAACAAGGAAGGAGGCTGAGGTTTGAGACAACTCACACAGGAATATGACACTGTGCCTATTGTGTGCATTTAATTTTCACATATTCTGGTTCTCCTTCAACATTATGAGGCTAAAAGAAGACGATCTATAGTTCAAAATCTGCATTTGCTGTATCATATGGAAATATATTACTGTATCATAAAAATGTTGGACGTGAGGTTGCAAGATGAAGGGAGAAAGATTCTTTCTTCTGTGTAACGTGCATATGATATTTCAGAGAAACTTAGGTACAATTTTGCAGAATACGTTGAGAGAAATGAAAAAAAACCCAAGAATTCTTTTGCCAGGAAAGCTAATCACATTGTTACCTTCATAAAACAATACAGCCCAAATCCCTGAAGACAAGGCAAAGCGTCTAATTACTACAGCTCTGTTCTTAGACGAAACAGAGGGAAACAAGTTGCTAAAACATTGCATTATTTTGGTAGGAAGTTGGTTCCTGAGGAAGATTTGTCCATAAGCACGTTAATTGAAAACCATAGATATCTGTGAGCCACAAACCCTATTGCTGATCTGTCCTGTGGTTGGATTTCCTAATAAGCTGCCAAATTTGATTAAAACTTTTCTTGTGGTTGGGGAATTCTTGATCTTTCTGTCAAGTTGATTTTTGGCACCTAGTAAATATTAAACTGACAATACAGCCTTTTCCTCTACAGTAGTGGGGCTCTAGGTAGAGCATCTTTTCTCTGTACAGCGTTCCACCCCAGTCCCTCAAACACACGGAATGGCTGAAGACAACTACCCTTTTGTGAAATTTGGTGGGAAGTGAGTTGAAAAATTACCAAAGAGGAACAGAGAGAGACACTTTAGCTTTGTTGCCTTAGGAAACGAATCCAAAGGGTAACTATCTGCAGTACCACAGTCAATAGAACGGTTGTGAAAGTACCAAGGAGAATTGAATGGATTGCAGTTAGGCTATAAAGAGCATGATAAATGCAATTTATTTGTTACTATATACTCTTAAATTAGAAATAATGGGTTCAATTCATACTGTTGAATACAAATATCTTGGTCAAATAAGTTCAATGTACCATTTAAAATAACAAACTAAGCTTTCCAGGTTTGAGAAACCTGAGCTTCCTGACAGACCCATTCATGTGTGTGCAGATACCTTAACAGTCGTATTTTGACACCTCCCACCTCTTGAAATGATTCTAAATTTCCATCACTTCACAGTGGGACTTGCAATCTCTGCAGTACTATAAAACATACTGTCAATTCTACTACACTGCTGTTTGCAAAAGTTAAATTCATAATGTAAATAAGAAAACAGACAATTGTTGTCTATTTTCACATAAGACTTTTGTCTAGCTGTGCATTGACGGAAACCCTGTATACTGGATACTTACTTCCATTGACAGAAATAATGTAATTGTGTAATACAGTCACAGAAATATAAACCACATACAAATGCTAGAAAGGGGAACCAAAGTCTTAAAGCTGATATATTACAATTCAGTACTAAAAGTTAATACTAGTTCTTCCTTCCAGCATCTGTTCATCTGCATGTTCATACTGCATATGCTCATGCATGGCACCGACTTGTACAGATACTGAATACAGTATTTGTAGGGCAGCCAACAACAACAAAAGCTTTTCCTTTTCCTCCTCCCTCCTCTAAGGCTTTCTCCTGACATATATATTATCTTACTACTTAAAGTGAAGGAAGAAACTTGATAACTCTTCTTCAGGAGAGCATTCTGATCCGAGATAGCTTTCGGCTCCCATGCCACATGGCATCTCATTCTGCAAGGGCCTTTTATACCATCTTATCACTTACATTCCGTTTCCCCCCTAAGATTATACAGCAGACAGCACAGACTTACTAGTTCAACTTTTGGGTTTTTTTTGTTTTTACCGAAGTCACATCTTTCTTCACCAGCCCAGGAGCCTTTATGAAACCACTCCTCAATTACCGCTACACTCTAAGTCCCTAAGGCTTAAAATCTGCTGTAGTATCTACATTCAAAAACTGAGCCAGGCTTGTAGCTGGTAACGATGCCACAGCTCTGCCATCATCTTCAGGAGGACATCCACAAAAGCTGAGGATGCAGATCAGACAATGGTGTGAGGAATTCCTATAATCTCCTTGTGCAGGACAACTTCATAGCCAAACAGAGGTACAACAAGGCATAAGCTTACAAGTGGAGCCTGTCATGTGTGGTCATGGAATAATGTGGCAATGGGGTGACAGACAAGACTGAGTCAAGCCCAGGCACTTGTAAGACAGCTAAGAAGAGTTCTGTTCATTTTAATCACAATAACATTTGGAACAAGATGCTCCAGTTGCTGTTAGCCTGAAAGACCACAACTCATCACCAGGAAGAAAAAAAAGGAATAACAAAAGGACTACCTGCAATCACTCCTAGCATTAATATACATAAATAAGAGACACAATCAAAGTAGAGAAGCAAGCTGCTTATCAGGTCCTGAAGGATTTTTGAGACACACTTTCCATACCCTTTCCCTTCCTGTTCCTGCAAAGGACCTACGGAGTCCTGTGGGTGAACAAAGCCCCTGTGTGTGTGAAACCCTGGCCTCTGTACTCCACCATGGTGCATGACAGGAAGCAGGGAACAAACACGAGAAACCACCCAGGATTTAAGAGTTTTGACACACGAGCAGTCCCTATGTAAATATGCATTACAAAACTATGTCTTGAAGAGCTGTTAAGTAACCTTTCAGCTAACTGCAATATAGTATAGTATTGCTACCTAGCAACAACATATAAGAAACATAACTGTGTATATATTTATATGAATATTCATATATTTAAATATATTTACCCACACACATTTAGACAGATATACATAATATCCAAAAAAGAGCATTATTTTAAGTGTTCTGAAGGACCGATCCAGACTCCTTAAATAGCCATTTTGCCATTGAGTTTGTCAGGGGGAAGATCACAACCTGTATGTTGCCAGCCCACCCTCCTAAGTTACCCATTTCAACATTTCAACATAAAAACTTCAATCATTAGAAAATATCTGGATCCCAGAGGTTGTAAATGCAGATCTTAAAGCTTACTGTACCTGCAATGGAATTTCCAAGGTTTTTGCAGCAGGAGAATCTCACTTCTAAGGTCAGCACATGTAGAAAAATCTGTGTAGATTGTTCAACCCCACACATTTTCAGCATGTCACACTGAGTTCATATACCTAACCAGCATATCTTCATTGATAAATTACAGTTATGAAGGCATATTCCTATGTGTAGAGGCTTTTATAAGCAAATCAAGTTTCAACAGCTTTAAACAGCTGGTAATCTTCATAATCAAGAGGATATACCTATTTTGTACTTCTCTAAGTTAGGCTACCTACTATTCATATAGAAAATAAACATAAATGATCTCATAGCAGCCTTCCAATATATGAAGGCGGCCTACAAGGATACCAGAGAGGATAACGGGTGATGGGTTTAAACTTAAACAGCAGCATCCATTCATCCTTATTCCAAGTAAAAATGTGTATATTTTGTAAAGACGCTATTATTTCCTGCATGGTAATTTTCTAATATTTTTCTTATTCTTAAGGGTGTAAATAAATATGAATCTCTTCATCAGGGATTGTAGTGACAGGACAAGGGGCAGTAAGTTCAAGCTTAAATAGGGGAGATTTAGGTTGGATATAAGGAAGAAATGTGAGGCTGCTAAGGCGCTGGCACAGGGTGCCCAGAGAAGCTGTGGCTGCCCCATCCCTGGCAGTGTTCAAGGCCAGGTTGGACACAGGGGCTTGGAGCAACCTGCTCTAGCGGAAGGTGTCCCTGCCCGTGGCAGGGGGTTGGGACTGGATGAACTTTAAGGTCCTTTCCAACCCAAACCAGTCTGTGATCTGCAATACCTACAGTTAGTCACATGTATTGCTATCAATAAATTCACATATGCCTGTTCTATGGCTTTGGCCAAAAGGACCAGTACTCAAGATAGAAAAGATATACACAAGCCAAAACCTCACTGTGCAACCCCCAACACATCAGACTGCAGAAAAAAGGGAAAGTTTAAAATAACTTTTTGTTGGTTTTGGTTTTTTTTTAATAGCTGTTTGGAAGCTGTAGCAGCATTCAAGAATTAGTGCAGGAAGCTGTGAGGTAAAAAGTGTAAGGAGATGAGATGTAACTGATGCCATCAGAACAGAAACTATAAAGCACTTAATTGGCAATTAAGATTTTGACATTTACTGATTGAAGCTGATACTCATGTTACACCAATACAAAGTATAGAACCCTGTAGAAAGTAATCCCATAAAATTATGTTAGTGACTTAAATGATGGGCAGCACCATTAACAGCAGTTGCCGTGTTGCTCATATTACTAAAATTACACTAGGAAAGCTAGTAATGGCACTGGGTGGACATTAACTTGAGATGATAAAAGAGAAGGATCAGATATCCTCCTCCTTTGCTGCCTGACTTCAGGAAACAGCTGGAAAGCCAAATGGTACAGGAACACAGGCAGGATCCCTCTGTCAGGGGTAGCGCACACCACCCTCCTCCCACAGCACATTCTCACCACATTTCCAAGTTGGCCCAGCTGAAGCACCTACACTGTCAGCAATGTGAAGTTTACTTAAAGAGTGAGAAGTGTTGCTAAATGTGTCAGGAAACAACTAATAAGGTAAGATGCATGTTTTTGCAGTGCAAAGCACTACAAATTAAGCAGGCAGCTGATGAAGGTGAAACGTTCCTGAGGTATATAGCACATTCAGCACTCTCCTATTCCTCCCCAGAATAATTGCTTTCTGCCAGAAAAAAACCCTGCTTTCCATCAAATGTGTGTGCAAAGCACGTCTTGCCAATGGGCTGGGCACTCCCAAGCAGTCATTTTTAATAAATTAAATAGATATTGTCATAACTGGAAAAAGGAATATAAATATTTTGTATCTGATGAAATTACCACAGTTAACTGACAATAGGAAAAATCACCCGTTTTCCATACAGTAGCAGCATCTATAACTTATGTAGCTAAAACGGCATTTGTATGTCAGCACACCAGAGGCCAGTGTGGAGCCCCAGCAAAGCTTCTCCCAGGGGAGAAAGTCCTTTTCCCCAGCGCTAAGCAGCCTGTACTGCCAGCTCTCAGGAGGGACACACACCAACAGTCGCCTCATCTAGCAAGCAGCAGTGCTAACCTGTCTGTAAAGAGGACTCAGCTAACCCTGTATTTATCAGACTGCACTTCAAGTTGAAAATACTAACCAAAAGCCCAAAATGATGTATGTAAGAAGAGGGAATGAAATCAAGCAATTTGTGATTTTCTTCAGCACCAAGTTGTTTGCTGTTGCCTAAACTCCTGTTGTGTTTTTTCTCTAAAGTAAAAAAGCTTCAAAACAGCAAAAAAGAAAGATAGGAATCAGGATTTGGATGACAGAGAGTTATCATAGAAGAAAGGTACCTCCAGTGCTTCTTAAGTTCCTATCTCTCTGAAAGCAATAAATGAACAAAACCAGCCAAGCTAAGAGAAAGGTTTTCACAAAGTCTGTTTCACGAGTCAAAGGAGAAAATAAGGTCTTCCTAAAAGCATGGGGCTGATATTCCTGTACAGACCTGTTTATTGATGTCTTTTGAGTATTTCTCTGCATCAAAACAGATAGTCTGGGCAACTAAGGATGAAGCTGATGCCATCATATCGTACCAGGAAAAGACAGAAGGTGGCTTTGAAACACTAGAGAATGCCAAAAAAAGACCTAGATACAGTAAGTCATCACCTGTAATTTACATAACAACGAACCAGCTAGACGAGTCAGTCCTATGGTTTGTATCCTTCCCATTTAACAAAATGAACAACACCCGACATGGCCTGCTAGGTTTTTTCAAAACTTGTTATTCATAAAAAGCACAAAATCCAAATGAGAGCATGAATATATGCAGATAATAATAAAAAAGTAACTATGGTATAGGCAAGAACATGCTCCGAAAGGCAATTTCTATCAATGTATAAACAAAGATTTTCTCTTTGGTCAGTAGCTGCTCAGAGAGTAGAGCCCTGCATGGCACACAGAGCCAGTTACGCTGTTTTCACTGACATACTGTGTATTCTGCTCTCAGTAAGAGGCAGTGGAGATGGCTGGGCAGGCGATAGCTATGCCTCCAACTATTTTTGTGGACTGCAGGGATGACAGGTTGGGTACTGCCTGCTCTGCTCCCTGCAGCTATGTTCCTTCAGAAGACTTCACTTGAGCCCCTGAAGCCCTGAGGCTTTTCTTCCTTTATTTTTGGAGGTTTTTTTCATTTCAAGGTCACTGAAACATTGAAAGGCTCATGTCAGCATTCCCCAGAGCAGCAGCGTTGCTGAGGCACAGCTCCATCACATCATCAGCACATGAACTCTCATAGCATTCAGAGTGAGTGAAAGCATTTTTGTTGGCAAGATCTCCAAAGATAATACGGAAGACAAACTCAGTGCAAGCAACATCTACGGCCTCCCTTCTCAAGCAGCCAATAGAACTAACTCTTCTCTTAAACACATCCAGGACTCGGTGAAACATAAAAAAGCAAAATCATCCCTAAGGGGACCAAAGCCCTCAGGAAAAGGGCACTCAAAAAATTAGCACATGCCTGCCAAAATCTCTACCTCCTTCATGAAAATTTGAAGGACATAGAATGATCCGAGAGAGCATAAAATACAGTTTTGAAAGATTCTTAAATTGACATTGTACAAGCCAATAAAGCATTTGTTTAGAAAACATGATCTCAGGAATCATGATCTTACTTGTGTGGATATAACATCTTAGTAGTCAATAAGTTTAAATGTTGCTTAAATAAAACTATCCTAAAATTCAAAGTTATTTCTTCTTAAGTACATGTTATAATTTGTTTTTTCATTTCCAAGCAATCCTACAGGATATGGGGGTAGGAGGGTGTGGTGGTAGACATGAATCAAGAAAACCCCAGACAAACCAAAATAATCCTAGATTCTTCATGACAGTAATGCATGAAGTCTCACTGCTTTTGCATTGTTGTAGTTCTAGTTAAATCTTGCCAGCAGGACAAGAAATTGTTTATAAGGTATTATGTGTGATAGAACAAAAAGGAAATTAAAATGGCAAACAGTTTCTGCATAAAAAATTGAAAATCAAAAAATTAATTCCAACAGTAAAATATATTCATATTTAATATGTTCCTCTTCCCTGTCCTCTGAAATAGAACCAGTTACCTGCACACCTAGGAATACAATTTGAGAACTGTAGATAATAGAAAAGGATGAATGAAGAAGAACCAGTCAGTCCTGGTCTCTATGTTTTATTATGGATTCATTTGACAGGCTTGTTCAAGTTTTGTATCTTCCTTAAACCATTTCACCCCTGTATGTGGTTAATATTTCCTGAAGTACTGCCCATGTGTAATGCTTGAATATGAAAATCACTGTGCCAATGCTAGATACTTTTAATACTAAAATCTATGCATTAGAATAAGGCTAACTTGGAAATCAATCACTTCAGACTTTCAGTGTTAAATTAATTTTCCTAAGCAATCCACCTACCGAATATATCTGCTTTACAAAATTTGTACAGTACATGACTTTAAAATTATCTAAACCAATTCAGTATGTAAAGGAATAATTTGCTGCTGTCAAAAGCTAATGTCACTTAATTCTTGTCTTGTTAAATCATCTGATGCCCCTTTCTTTTTTAGTTAAACAAAGATAAATAATAAAAACAATTTACAGCTAGAAGATGTGAGGGGTTTGCAGCTGTTCAATGTCTTTTGGGCAGATTAGATTCTGTAATGAGAAGTTATAAGCCTCATTTTACAAAAGCTGTTGCTGTCTTGGGAAAAACATCAGTGAATAAGATTAGAAAACTCTTTTCCTTCATGAACCTATTACACCAGCAAGCTGATTACTTGGCATATGTTTGATACCTTCATAGCTGGAAAACAGTAATTTATTTCAATGATTTTTTTTCCCCATCATCCATAAAGTCAAAATGTCTTCTCTAATATTACCATACCTCTGAGTTAGCCAGTACAGTCAGAGCAAGAAGGAACAGAGAAACCCACACGAGCATAACTCACATGAGCTTGCATCAATTCAACTTCCCTAAAAAAGGTTCTACTGAACTAACTATAACTAACATTAAATTACAACAACTCATCAACCGCCTGTTCCTTGGGGGATAAAAATAACATCCTAAGATTAGGAATGTGTTTAGAAGAAACTTATTGGAAGACTCACAGCATCATCATGTATGACCGAATTCCCACCTTTATAGAAACTTAGTGATATGTGCAGCTTAAAAAAATTGGGAAGAAATAAAATTTCCTATTTATCACGTATAGCTAAGCATTCATGCCAGGGAATTCCACTAATGGAAGGGTGGTAATTAGGCCCTAGGCAGGTAGTTACCAGGCACCCTGTGAAATCTACCTCCTTAGATCAATCTACAAGTACTTGTTTTGACCTTTATTCTAGTGACACAGAGTTTAGACTGTGCTGTGCTACAAACTTGTTTCTACCTTCCAAACGCCTCCTGTTCACCTTATTTTATTGAAATTCTAAATACATCCACACATGCCATCTCTACTCCATATCCTCCTGAATGATGTTGCCTTTATTTCTGTTAGGGAAATTTATTTCCAGGAACATTGCAACACTTAGTGATTCAAGTGCCTTAAGTCACTAATAGGTGGGAAAAATAACAGTCTTGTACAAACATGAGAAAACTCCGACCTGTAATTATTTAAGAAACTCTGTGAAAATCATATATAGATAGTACTAACCAGTGGGAGTTGGATAATGATTAGAGAGTTCGTGTTAACTCTCTGCAACCTACTAAAAAAGCAGCTCTAATTTCTGGTGGACAAATACTAAATGAAGGCAAGGTTTCACATGATCAGTATTAGGTACACAGCTAAATTTAAACGCTATACTAAAAATCTGCTGTATCATACAGTGCAGTCCCAGTGCCATATTCTGGCTAATTCTGCTTCAGGTTATTAAAGTCTGTGTTAGTTAGTTGCACCTACAGTTTGAATACAGTGTTCTTATTTGCTTTCTAAACATGTGTAGAACGTGCTTCTGAATTAGTGCTGAACAGCTGCTGTGATACACTCTAAAGATGCTTGTATTTTAGTGCTGGGAGATACTGAGGTGCAGTAAGAAAAGTATCAGTATGATGGGAATTAATCTTCCATTACTCTTGATACCAATACTTACATTTACATGATATTATCTTGATATTTACATTTTTCTTACTTCATCTGGTTTCTTCTCTCGAGATCAACTCTTCACGTTTCTTATACAAGCTGTATTGACACTAGTAAAAGTTGTGGATGTACAAGGAAACTAAAGGCTCGACTTTTCAGTCACGTATGATACTGGCGTGATTTTCCAATATACAAAAGCACGTAAGCATTTATCTTCCCTGTGTCTTATTGCATCTTCAGGCAGCTAAACATCTCTTTTTATTCTTGAGCATTTATCAGGTGCTACAAATGCTTAAGACTCTTATGATATTTTACACTGAGTATTTGTGTTCTCTGACAAGAAGTTCCCAGGCGCTGTAACAGATCCTGCTTCAAGAATGAGTATCCCACCATTAAATAGCAAACCATGGTGAAATCTCAGCTCCATATATGTCGATACAAATTGTATTTTTGCCTTCAGCACAGCCAGGATTTCACCCTAGAGCCCTAAATAGCTTTGCACAGAGAGAAGCTCCCCCAACAGCAGTCTTTTCTGGACTGCAATACCAGACTGTTGCTGTTCATTTAATTCTGGATGGTCCACCGTGATCAGGTCTAGGAATACAGCTTAGAGCTAAACTGCAGTTCAAAATCAAAAGGGGAAGTGAAATCCCACCACTCATAAGGAGCCGGGCCTATTTAGCCCTTTAAAATCTCTCTGCTGTCTTCTGGTAGAGCTGACTATTCCCTGTAGAAGACACGGAATACAGAAAGTATCCAAATACAGAATTATGGACAACCTACAAAACCACTTACAAATGAGCAATTTAAGTGCAGATAAAACTTTGTTTGCCCACAGTGTTGAATGAGGTTTGAATGACTTCCGTCTTTCTAAAGGTGATTTCCACTTAAAAATTCCAGAAGCAGACTCAAATAAAGAAACAGAATATAAACTATGGAAGAAAATATCATCTATTGTTTGTGGGCCACACCTTACATGAATACTGGAATCTGCTATTTTGCTTACATGAAAACTGAAAAATGTTGATTTCTTAAGTGAGAAGGTTTATGTCAAATTTCACTTTATATGAAAAGATTTAGCCAAAATAAGACCTTTCTGAGCAGAGATTGCAACCCAAGAGCTATCAGCCCATTAACTCTTTTACTATTGCTGTGTATTGATGTAATTAACGGCACTCTGGGAGTACAGTACAGGAAATTAAAAAGATAAAATTTCCTTTTAATGAAAAGAAATTGCAGACATGAAAGACTACTATGTGGTAAAGGGAGTTTCACTCTGCAGTACTAAGAAAACCTGTAACGTGATTAAAAGGCATTTGCAAGCACAAAATTAGATAATTTAAAAAGGTAAGAAAACTTTCATTATAGTTACAGTTAAAGTTGCAAAAAACGAAGGAATAAAGACACATGTTCTTCCCCTAAAACAAATGGGCTCTGTTCCATGCCTTTTGGTAAAGCACAAACCCCACTGAAAATCAAACAGGCTACAGAATAGCTGGAATGTACTATGCTGTATTTCAGCATAAACTGTGTCTTTAAAATAATGACACTTTCTCTCATCTTTTCAATCTTAAAGCGCTTTATAACTACAGCTCAGACATACATGGACAGAGAAGAATTAAAGCAACTGAGGCTGAAATATGCTACTTAGGAATCCAAAGTTTGTTTACACCATTAGAAGGCACTCAAATATATATCCCTATAAATGACAAGGTCCCAGCAGCAAATTAACAGGAACAATTTTCCCATCTCAGGAGCTGTCAAGATGGGCTCTGTTAGCCAATTTATCTTACTCTAGCACATCTCTGGTGCTTGTCAATCAGTATGTGAAACATTTGGTGCTGATTGCCATTTTTCTATCCACTTCCTTTTGCCTCTCATACCAGGCAATTTACTGCAAGTCAATCAAGGTTGAAGCAGACCTTGTTTAAATAAAACACTGTTGAGTTCTTTTCACACCAACAATTTCAAAAACAGAATGAGCTGTAGCTTTTCACATTTACATTTATACTACTTTTTCTGTTTTTCCCAAATGCCATGCTCAAGCTAGAAGTCATAACTAAACTCAGCCGAAAGCTTATGAAGAAAACAGGGAAGATGAACGGAATATAACTGTATACGCTTTCACTGTCAAAAATCCTGTCTATCAATGGAGACAGAGAACATTAAAAAGTACTTCAGTAATCTGAGATTATTCCTTCTTCAGTCTTGCTTGAAGTCAGGTCTCCACACCATTACAGCAACTTCTTAACTGACAGTTACTTCAAATAATTCATTTACACTGTGATTTTAAGGTAAGAAGGAAATCAACTACTATATTAATAACTGCGTGTCACAAATACGAGTATTAGGAAAACCAACTCTCCCAACTAAAAACTCTGTCCTATGCTCCATACACTGACAGCTTCCCTCTCACATCCAGAGGAAACAATCTCACAGCAACCCCAGGTCACATTATGCCTAACTCTGGCACTACCTTTGCATCACCTGTAAGCAGTGAGGTAGAGAAAAATGGTCGGAACAACTTCCTTTGCAATATATATGTGATCTACAACTGAAACAACGCACATTTATAGTGCACAACACTTAGCAAACAAAAACAATTGAAAACTTTGACTTGTCTCTGCACAGTAAGACCTGGCTTTACAAGCAATGCTTTCATAACTTTGTTACTGTACACAATGCCATTGCAGTGTTTAGGTTCACCATGGACAGCAAAATCAACCACATGGTCATCTACAACAGTGGAGCACAAAACTATTGTCTTCTGAGCTCGAATAGCAATTAAATACCTGTAGCATGCATTTATGTGCTACACCTATACAGACTGATGACAGTTTAATCTTTATTAGATCCATATACACTCAATCCAATGATATACAACAGCAACAAAAGAAAATGCAAGTCAGATCAACCCCTAAGATCACACAAGTAATAATCTCAGATGAGCAACAGAGAACATATTCCTTTAATAACAATGAGATAAAGAAGGTGGCTACGTTACTGTTCTTATTAATAAGATTATTCATTCCTCTCCTTTTTAATTATAAATGACGCAAAAGTGTCAGACATGCAGTTCCCCACAATGTCAATGGCATATACATGTGTTAGCATATACATTATGTATATATATTATTTTATACTTCTTTTCATATATTATTTTTTAGCACATATATATGATAGAAAATAAAGTACTATACACATATATATATATGCTAGAAAATGAACTGCTTTTGAAAGAGACAAAAAAATACCAATTCCTTCTCTGGTCAACAATTTACAGCAATTTTAAAAGTACGAAAAGAGCTTAGATTACTAAAAAAGGATACCCGAGTTAAGTCTCAACTTTGCCTGTGGCTAACAACTTAAAACATTTCACGACAGGAACGTCCCTGCTCATTTCCTAGTACTTTAATATGAGACCTAATATCTTCTCAATCTATAGCTCATATGATAAAATACATAAATCATATATAACGGAGTCAAAGACTGACTGAACATTAAAGCAACTGTATTGTAAGGCGTATATATATATATGCAAAGGTCCTATCCTTTGCAGTATTTAAAAATCCTTACATTATGCAAACATAATGCACAATACAACTCTAATGCATTGCATTTCACTATCTTCTGGATAAGGAATTATAAATTTCTTTTGGATAAGCGCTAGTTTAATTATAAAGGAAGAAGTCTTAAATGTTTTAGAACATTAGCCTCATAAGAAGTAAAAACCTCTTGCTGTTTCTCCTCACTAGGGGGTTACTGCAGGTAACCCTTCTGAGGCAGTCCCCAGTTTATGCATCTTCCTTTATGCTGCAGCAAGGAATAGGCAGATAAAAAAATCCACTTAACATGGGAGTTAGATGTTTACCACAGATGTGGATATTATATAAACACACATAAATATATACCTCTACACACAAGGGTATGTTCAAGCATATGAGATATGCGGTGTCCTAACCTTAACCCTACCAAGAGTTGACCTTTGAGTTATTTCCAGAAAAAGATTCTCATTACTCATGAGAAGGAAGACGTATGTTATATTTTATGTAACTAAACCCCCCCCGAATCCAAAGCAAACAACAAACCAGCAAGCTGTCGATAAAAATATATTTCCTGCAAGGTAATACCAGTTAGCCAAATTCATGCCAATATGATGCAATTTTCTGCTTCAGTAACAACAGCCAGTAGCCCACAGAAAAATGATCACAAAAGTAGTGTAACAATTTCAGATTCCTAGTTTAAACTTAACTAATGACAAAAGATAAGGGATGATTTTCTTGCCTAGTCTTTAGAAAGATGCCTCCTACACTGAAGCACGAAGATCCACACTTATGTAACATTTATTTTATCATTTTCAATGATAGGAGAACACTTACATATTAAGAAATTTTCCATTAATTCCACCTCATATATGTAAAACATCCTGGAAGAAAACAAAATGCCATTCTAATGCTCAGAAAGCTGTGGGCTTATTCAAAACTAAACCTCACCACTGGCAAGGCATGCATGGGAGTTTTATAGCCCTCTCAGCTCTGTGGAAGTTCCTCAGAGCTTGCAGACAGCTCATGTCTGGACCACAGATCTAGAGCTGGGCTCCTTCAATTTAGTGGAGAGACATTTCCTCCAAGATAAAAGCAAATGCAACAAACCCCAAAGCCCCTACACCTGATTCTGAACAGTTTCTCTTTGCTCATAGTAAAGATTGTCCTTTCATCACGTAATTTTTCCCAACAGTTACACCAATTTCTTGGTATATGGTTTCTAATTATGAACGTGAAAGGGAATGTAAAATGTTTCTGACATAGAAAGAAGCAATAAATGAGGAGTGAAGTTATTTGATAGGTAAATGCCCTAAATAAACAATTGGCTTAGGTGAAACTGCCTAAAAACCTGTCCCCTTTCTGCTTGCCCCCGCCCCCAGGGCCTCTGACCTCCAAATCTTCTCAGACTTTTTGTTAGAGCCCCACACAGACTGAACGCAACATTTGATGGATTTTATAGAAATGTAGATGAAGTCAGTAGGGTGGAGAGGATCAATACAGAGAGAAGCAGCATGCACAGCCTGACATATCACCTGCCAGAGGCTTACAAAGGAAGAGTAAGTTACAATTCTCTGTGAAAAGTCGATCACATTTTTCACTATCCTTACATTAAGCACAAGTCCAGGATTTGTGCCTGTTCCTATCCTCTTTCTTTTTCCCCCAATACCAGATTGTTTAAAACCTTAATTTTAACCTGAACCTGCAATTTTAGCTGCTAAGAGAATTGCACTTTCCTGTCTCTCTACAGCCCCAGGGACTAATTGAGAAGATTACCTGAAGGCTTGAGGTCTAAACGCTCGAGGAAGAAAAACCTGCTTAAAACGATTTCCACAAAGAGGAATGACAGAAATAGGAACAACTAGGAGATCTTTCTGTCACTGGATGCTTTTATATGACAAATGATGGAATGCTGTTTGTGATCATGTGCTGGGAAAACCAGCAATAACACAATGAGTTTCAGTGATTTCTGTTATTGCAGTACATAGAAATCTAAGTGATAGACAAGGAACTTGTTTTCACTAAAATCACAGAACTAAAAAGGAGTCTTTATCTAAAAATATTATAATCTAAGCAGGGGTCAAGTTTCTTCTGTCTTTGCTAACTTGCCTTGGCGAACAGATGAAAATTGTTAAATCTGTAAGACTGAAATCATGGTGCTTCTCTCCAGCTATCCTGGAGACCATGTTAAAGCGGTGCTGAGGACTAAATGGAGTAGATATGTAAGAAAGAGTCAGAGACAATTTTAAAAGATGCCATTTTACCTACACTTAATGAAATGAAAACTAGAAAATCCACACTCCTACCAGAAGTCATGACCCCATCAAAAACTGATGTACAAAACTGTTCCAGCAAGGTCAGTTAATAGAAATAATACACCACTATCCAGTCCATTTGGGGCTTTTGTTCTTAAACACTTCAGTAAATGGGCCTGTTTGTTAACTCCAACAGATAATTATGAACTGCAATAAAAGAAATTCAAATTATGTTAATAGGCCAGAGAACAACAGCTGTTTCTGGAATCACTGGCAATTACTAGACATAATGGTTCTCAATTAAGCTGGAGGGTATTTTCAATCGTTCATAATTCACTATTTTAAAAGTATGACAAAAAAAATATAAGTGTGAGCTGTTAATAAAACTTTCAGATGAGCAATGTAGCTGTTTGTCACAGAAAGTAAGACCTATCTTATTTAAAGTGGGTTTTCTCTTGTGAATGTGCAGCTATTGTTAGTGAAAGGAAAGGAACTACATGGGGTTTATTTCTCATACTGCTCCTAAGTGGAGGAGAAGCTATATTCCTTTCTTAAGTAACTTCAGTTTCCCTTAGGAATATAGTCATCAATCATGCACATCTTCACCAGTTCTATTTTTAGATACTGCAGCTCACTATATACAATTTAATGCATGTGTGGATGTGAACCAAGGGACTTGCTGCTTGCCCACTTTCAGGTTTCTACTTCTGATATTTTCAAGGGAATAAAATGGACCTATAGAAAAAGATGGAAAAAATAAGGCCTAAAATAAGACTGAGAAATCCTAAGGATCATCCTTCAATCATGAGCTTGATGCACTGTAGATTTCCACCAAACCAAATAAAACAAACACCTTCATAAATGAAACCATTAAGGAAAGATCAATAGGCAATAATTACTACCCTCATTTCCACTAAAAGTAGCACTTACTTACCCACCACATGTGCAACCTTGCATTAGGAAAATGGCATATTTAGCAGTTGCTAAATCCTCATTATAACTTTACTACATATGATTAATAATCAGTTTACTGGAGACATGCCTGAATACCCTAAGTAGATTTAAACACACATGTGTGCACAGGCGTTTTATTTATTTATTTCAAAATAACACTTTAAAAACACTTTCTCTAATCCAACCACTTCCATCTTCCTCTTGCCAAGAAGCAAAACTTCTTTCATTTTTATTCAAATACATTTGCACATGTTCATCCTGAGAAAGAGTAAATCATTTGAGAATAGTTCCTAATTGTAGAAATTTATATTTTCATATTTAAACAGCAACTCAAAGGCTTGAGCACAACACTGTGAATAAGCAGTGGAAGACAGTGATTCATCATCCAGACCTTAGGATCTATTGAGAGTCTTTATTGCTTTGACCTCATTAAACCAGTGCAAGCCATGAGCTAACATAAATCTGCCTCTCTAAATACTTTCCCCTTTAATTTTTTAGTAGTTCCAAACAAAAGGAAAGGTTAAAGTCAATTAAAAGAGATACAAATATCATTATTATTGCCCTGACAAACTGTTAGTCATTGTATTTGATCATTTCACTTTAGGAAACCATTTCTGAATGAATTAGAAATTACACTCTTTGACTGTCCTGAGGGGCTCTGTATTTGCTGGGGGGTGGGAGGGGGGGAGGGCTATGCATTGGTATTTTTTTTTTTCAATCCCTCCACTTTTATTCCATTTGCTCTTTCACTTAAGTCTGAAACTTTAAACCTAAAGTAAATCTCAAGCTGGACAAGGATATTGCCATAAAGACTAAATTGTAATTCTAACTTCATCCCAAATGGGACAAAAAGCTTCTGAATTCATTCCTATGCAGTAAAACCTTGTTTTTCTATCTTATTAAGATCATCATACAATATCAACAGATGCTCAAAAACATGCAGTGCTGAAAGAACTGTTGAGAAAATTGAAATAAAAGTACTGAAGTACTGATGAATGGTAATCTAATGATACCACAAAGATTTTGCTTTCCTGCACCATGTCTACCAAAATACACATATCCCAACATCCCCCTCCCCACAAACTCAAACAAAAAGCCTCATTAAATAGCTAGCATTTTAATGTCACTTCATACTGTTTGGCACTGCGAGCAGCAGACAGGATTTTACTTAAAAAAATAAAAGGAAAAAAAAAGGAAAAGGTAGGGGTTAAAGCCTCCCAGAATTCCCAATGACCTTGGTAGCTGCTCTGCACACAGAACTGTGAACAGAATATTACCATTAACGTTATAATCATAGTAAACAAGCATCTGGCTGTCATCTAAAATACAGCTTTTCTCTACTGATAATAAGAAGCATTTTCTGCTAATTTCTGTTATCTGTAAATCTCTCTTGGCATTCCAACTCTGCACTTAATGTGCTGTACATGCTTCACTGTATGCACAATGAACACTTGCATCAAATGTCAGCATGTCTTCTTGTTATCTTAAAGATAGGCAGGGATTCATTCAATAAAACATCTAAAGAATAAGAAGATAAGGAATAAGAAGATATTTACTTATTATGTCACAGATATTCAACAGAATTATATATTTATTTCTTTTCTTTCACATTTGGAAAATAATCATAACTTTTTTTGCAAAAAAGCACTTTTATTTCGTGGCTAGCTCTGTGAACGGGAGCTGAAGCCAAGTCCCAATCACCTATTTATCCACCTACTGCCTCTCTAAATGAGCAAAGTACTACAATCCATCAGCCCCAAGTTAATCGTATCTGCTCATTTTCAGGAACCACTGTGCTCTCTGTATCCCTACAGGATACCTGCATAGGTGCAAACCAGAAACTAAGCTGCAATCAGCTCCCATATTTTGGTTTTCATATTTTCCATTTGGTTCTGTTAGACTACTGGGAAATTAATCAAGTGACCCTTAAAAACATACAAGCCCAGCGCACAGGTAAAAAGCAGCAGCCTTGAAAAATTAAACTTGTGTAACAGATTTGTCTCCTCCTTGATTTACTGGTGCAAATCACAAGCAACCCAGTTGACTGAATTCACTAATATGAGGTCAGTACACGGAATGTCATGATTCTGCCTCAGGTTTTGAACTTGAAAATGGACAAAGTATTTCATACACATCAGAAACAGTAATATACTTGTTAAAGAAAATTTTAAAAATCTAAATTGAGTTCAAATTGAGTGCCTATCTTTTAAATTTTTATTAAACTTTGTTTCTCATTCTCCCTCTCATTTAGATGCTTGCAAAATAAATGTAATTACATCCAACTTTAATAACTTTGGTACCTTGAGCTGCAGGTGCTAGTATGCTGTATCTATTACCATATTTTAAGCCCTTTTAAGAAGATTGCATTAATTTCTATGATAATTTAGAGCCCATAATGCATTCCAAGATGCGAATAGATGTTAATCACTACAGAATGATTTTCCTGTATACTAACGAAGTCACGCTGTAACCAGTAACTACTAACTTTTAATATTCAATACTGCCTCTGAAAGACTTGATTAAAATTTCGTTAGAGTAACGATACCTTTGAGAACAGTTTAAAAACCCCAAACTAATCAACAAGTATGTGAACTGCTATATCCTTCCTAAAGAAACTTTTAGGACTGAAAACATAGTATCCATTTCATTCTTTGCCAGTACTAAAAGAAGCTATCTATCCATATCTATCTTTTATTATGTTCAGTATTACAGGTACATCACTGAGAAAAGCTGACATCAGTGATTGTGTAACTATTCTGATATAAGAATATTTAGATTGATAAAATAAGGCAAGAGTTTGTTTTATGATTTATGTCAAAGCTCAGTTTGTTTCATCAAACAACCTCTAACAGAGCAACATTTAAATTTAAATATCTATACAAAGAAGGGAAAATTGGCAACGTTTTTCTGGAACAAAGCCATTTACAACTTTTCTGCAACCTAAAAGTAACTAAAGGATGCCTTTTATGCATTAGCCTGTTCATTGTTGCTTCTTGATGGTTATTTAAAACACCGTGTACTAAATGTACATGCTTTGTCATTATCAGAAAGGTGACCCACAATGAAGGGATCCTCCTGCCTGTTTTAAAGATTTTGCTAAGTGACCCAATACACAGGCTGAGAAAAGCTTTCAGCTTTGCTACATTTCGCCCTCTGGACACCTAGGGACATCTGGTCATCTGTTTCATTGCTGAGTCAATGTGCATGGTACTGACTATATTAAACTTTTAATTTGCCTTCAATAACCAAGGAAGAAACAGCTGTAGCAGAAATTACGGCTCTGCTCCACAAATTCAACAGTTTCACTTAATAATAGATAGTTTCTGCCACATTACTGCACATGAAGGTTATAGTTCCACCTTCCCAGAACTAAAGTAGTAGCTTTTTGAAGACTGTGGTCAGAGAACAAGCTTTTAGGGAGTTTACCACAAAGTGTTGGTTTAAAAGTTAGAATAGAATAGATTATTTCAGGTAGAAGAGACCTACAACAACCATCTTCTATCTAGTCCAACTGTCAGAGCAACCCAGGTCTGGTCCAGCTGGAGCATGTTGTTAAGGGCTTTGTACAAATGTCTCTTGAACACTGACAGGCTTACGGCAATGACCACCTCTCCAGGAAGCCTGTTCCAGGGTTTGACCATCCTCTTGGGAAAGAATGCATTTACAACAGCTTAGTGTCTGCCCACGTCTCAGGTGATCTAAAGAACAGAATCAAGTTGACATTTCAAACTTTCTATGTGGTTAAAATTTTATACATTGAGTTCTCATAAAAGAAAACTACTGGTTTAACATTTTTTTGCCTGTAGACAACAAGCACGTTCAGGCGAGCAGCTGAAAGCCATTATGACACGGTGATAATTCAAATTGTTGCTCCCTCTCTCAACAATTAACCTCCATGCAGAGGTTTAACTGGGTACTGTGATTCAGCAGTGTGAGGAGGACTGTATGTATTGTGTCCCTATAATGAGTATTTATCCCCAAAGTCTCTTCTCACTTCTTTGAAGATTTAAAAGCTAGTAACCAGCACAGTGCCATGCCCTAGGGTGGGTCTCAGTTTCTGGAGTCTCTATGATGCTGTCAACACAATCCCTGAAATACATAATGATGTGCTAGAAGAAAATCAGCTCCTATAAGAAATATGCCTCAGAAAGAAGTAAGAAAAGAACTGGGGGGCTTCTAGATTGAATTCTAGTATGATCACTTAAAAGACACTGCACTATTTCTGGCATCAATCTTGATACTGTTGAACACTTCCAAATTCCATTGCCCTCAACAGAAGTTCATTATGCCTTTCCAAAATGTGTCAAAAGGCAGAAGTTTTAAAAGACAGCTTAAAAGGTCCCGAATCTTCTGAAATCCACAAATGTAAAATTAACATTTCAGATGAAGTTTCAATTTTGAAAGCAGATTAAAGGATTCTGTTAGAAGAATAGTTTATATACTCTTCTTTTACATTTAAGCAGCTCACTTTACAAGATTAAGATCTAACTGAGAAATAAAGTATTTAAAGCTGTTTGCTTTTTTTTTTTCTTAATAACAATCTGGGATTTATTTCATGGTTGTGTATTTCTGTAGCAGCAGTCAATGCCATTTGAGCAGTGACAGGATTTAAGATGCCACCAATACAAATTAAATCATTAACTGCTGTGTGTATAAAAATTCAGAATCTTGAATTTAAGTCTCAACAGACAAGCTGAGGAAGAATTTATTCTCACACATTTTACATAAATAATCACTTAAATCTGTACATGTTAAGTACAAAATATGCATTAGCATAACAAAGTATCCGGTTCATACAAATGGGATTCTTGCCCTCCTTGTGTGTGTGTGTGTGTATATATATATATA